>NW_015387447.1:258244-306205 GCF_001527695.2 Protobothrops mucrosquamatus | reverse complement strand
AGAAGATTGGAGGGGGGGAGAGAAAGAGAGAGGGAGAGAGAGAGGAAAGAGAGAGAGAGAAAGAAAGAGGGGGAAGAGGACTGGCAGACCAAGGGCAGAAAGAGAGAAGGTGAGGGAGAGAGAGAGGGAGGGGGAGAGAGACCCTTTTGATATCTAAAATGAAGATAACACTGCATATATCCTTTTTTGCCTTTATGATAGATAGATAGATAGATAGATAGATAGATAGATAGATAGATAGATAGATAGATAGATAGACACACACACATATATATATACACACAAACATATACATACACACACAGTGTGTTTGTGTGTATGTATATGTTTGTGTGTATATATATATTTGTGTGTGTGTGTATCTATCTAGCTATCAATCATCTATCTATCTATCTATCTATCTATCTATCTATCTATCTATCTATCATCGTCTGTCTGTCTTTCTACCTACCTACCTACCTACCTACCTACCTACCTATCTATCTACAGCAAGTTTTTCAGACAGACCGGTCTGATTGATTGCACCTTGGCATTTTGACTGCTATACTGCAGTTCTATTTTTTTTTTTTAATAATCACTTTTGCCTTGCAGCCCCAACTAGGGGCGTTAAGGAGGTTCAAGTCGCTACTGCGATACATTACAAATTCAGATTTCTTTTTGCTGACAAAAAGATTTGCTGACAAAAAGATATATATATATATATAGGTAAAAAAGGATATACGCAGTGTTATCTTCATTTTAGATATCAAAAGGGTTTTGCGGCTCCCAGTGTTTTGTTTTCATTGGGAAACGGGTCCAAGTGGCTCTTTGAGTGTTTTGGGTTGCCTACCCCTGGCTTAGGGCAAGACTAGCTTTTAAAGAAAGAATGTACCCTTTTGGAGAGACTAATGGGGCCAGTGCAGATTGTATAATTTTGTTTTGCTGTCTATTGGTGTCTTTCAGTTTGGCATTTGATGCTCATGTCCTCATAAGATCAAAATCATCCTGAACAGGGTCTGTACTACACAGTCCCAAGTCAGAACTTATTTAGCTCCACATCTGTTCTTCATGAATTTGTTTTTCCTCATTGCTCTCCATGATCTATTTCAACATTCATTTGCTGAGCCAGAATTTTTCTCCCCCTTCAGTTTGAACCAATTTACATAGATAGTTTTGTGTGGCTTGTACAGCAACTTGAGCATCACTTCCTGATAATCTGCCTAATATTTCTCTCCTGGCAAGGTCCATATTAAATGATCCTATTCTTGAACTCAATTTATTTTCCAAAGGACCAGAAGGCAAGACAAGAAACAATGGATGGAAACTAATCAAGGAGAGAAGCAACCTGGAATTAAGGAGAAACTTCCTAACAGTGAGGACAATTAACCAGTGGAATAGCTTGCCTCCAGAACTTGTGGGTGCTTTATCACTACAGGTTTTTAAGAAGAGACTGGACAGCCACTTGTCTGAAATGGTATAGGGCAGGGGTGTCAAACTGCTGGCCCACAGGCCGGTTTCATCATACCAGAGCCGCGCCCACCCCATTGTCAGCAATGGCGAAAAAGCTCCGATACGTCACGCGACGTCATGTGACGTCATGAGTTTGACATGCCTGGTATAGGGTTTCCTGCTTGAGCAGGGGGCTGGACAAGATCTCCAAGGTCCCTTCCAACTCTATTCTGATTAATTAATTAACTCTTTGCAGAGGACTCACTGGATGGTGGCTTCCAGCAACAGGAAGGAAGTCCCATGATTATGTTCTCAAAGATTTTAGAATGTAATACTGAGGTTTTCACAAGCATCTTAGACAATGAAGCCTTATTTCTAAAGCACAGTGGGCAGCTTCCCAAACACTAATTTACTAAAATGGTGATTTCATATGCTTTATTTGGCAAATAAAGCATTTGTCCAAAGGAAGATGATAACATATTGCTGCCCTCCCAGGAGAAAATATGGAAATAAATTAATATGGGGGGAAATCCTAGCTTTCTAACACTTCCTTTCCTTTCTAGCAAAAACAACAAAATATAAAGAAAATAAGTTATTTGGGTTTTTAACCCATTCTTTTATTTATTTATTTATTCTAACCAACAAAAAGAAAAATATAAACCAGATCTACTCGCCTACCCCTCAAATTCACAGGCACTGATTTGTCCATCTTTTTATTTTTCTGTCTCAAAGACTAATTAAGATATGCCAAGGAATTGGTGGATCAACAACTGCTTGTTTCTTCTGTAGTAATATGAAGTAGCTGTTACCTCTCTTTTGTTGATAGACCATACATAATCTCTTGCATTTACCTTTGTCCACGTTCACTATGACATATCCATACATGCATAAATTTATCAATGTTTTTTAGATTTATGTCCTGTTTTTTCATTCAAGAACTCAAAGTGATATGTTCAGTACTTCCTTCTCCAATTTTCATCTCAACAAGAGCCCTGTGAAACAGGCTGACTAAAGGAGTATGGCTGACTCTGAGTTGCCATTCAGTTTCCTTGGCTGAGAGTGAATTAGAACCCAGGTCTTTCTGCTCCAGGGCCAACCCCACAACTAATATTATACAGTACGAGAAGGACATGCAGTAATGCTTAAGTTAGATATATGATGCTTAAGTTAGATAGTTTTAAGATATTGAATGTTATTTTAAGGCAGTGTGATATAAAGATAGTTCACAAAATAATGCATTGTTAATAAAATATACAAGACAATGATAAACAGTGAAACATTTTAGAGTAACATCAGCAACATTATACTTTCTCCAACTGTGCATGGTAGAATATCAGAAGATTTGTAATTGAAAATGCCAGTTACAGAATTATTTCTCACTAAGAAAAGAGGAGTTTGGCAGGATTCACAGTTTAGAAAATTTAGTGATATCACATAGAAAGTCTTTCACAGTCCAAGGAGATTTTGGTTTAGAGGTAGATAATATTCAGTGTCAAGAAATAGTCCTTTGGCTCAACAATCTAAAATATTTTTGATTTTTAAAAAGTCTTTCTACTTGACTAATGAGATTTGTTCCCCAGTGTTTTACATTATGAATGTGCTTCCCCTATATACAGATATGAATACATATATGCATATCTGCATACATTGAGACTATCAATGTACAGGTCCAGCTTATAAACCCCATAAAATGTGCACAATAAACTCAAATTCCTTTTTAATAGTGATCATTATGCACTGTAAAGTCTCAGGAATCAAGCCAACATCGTATGATAAATACTGTTTAAGAAAATCAGAATTCACGTCCTGTCACTGGGTTGAGCCTCAGTGGATGACCTTAGACCAAAAAATTCATACTGAGTCAAACCAGTTCATTTATTATTATTATTATTATTATTATTATTATTATTATTATTATTATTTCCATTGTTTATAGTCCACTACGATCAATGAATTCTGAGTGGTGTACAATACCCCAATGCATAAAGCAACAATACAAATCAAATTTTATAACAAATTATACATCACGATGTTATAAAACTGGGAAGCATATTCAGAAGAATAAAACCAATTAATCATCAGAAAGGACAGCTATAGCAAACTCCCCCCACCCCTCAAGATTGATGAAGTAGTATGGATAAGAGGAGCAAACACCTTAAATCTCTTGGAGAGAAGAAGTGGCATTAAAATGTCATAAAAATGAAATAAACTGTTGTGTACATCTGGAATGGGGAACATCTTGTCCATGGATTTATCATGGCCTAACAGGTCATGCTATCCAGCTGCACTTTCATCTGAAGCTATATCCCTTTTAAGGTATTCTTTCTTCTTGTTCTTTTCTCATTGAGAAAAACTATACAGGAGGGGGAAATGGTGCCTGAGTTTCAAATATCAGCTACTTGATATTTTCTCTTGCTCTTTGCTCTCTTAGGAAAAGCAATATCCCGAGTCAGTGGGGCACATTGCTACAACAATAAGAGGGAAGGGAGGGAGGGAGGGAGGAAGGAAGGAAGGAAGGAAGGAAGGCTTTATCCTAGCTTCCAGTGTAAACCGCTTTTTAAAAAAATCTCATGATATTAGAAACGGCATCTCCTTAGGTTGTCTTTCCCATTCTAGGCTTGGAGAAGCCTAATATCTGGTGGGGAATGGTCTCCGCCTGAGATTTTAGAGGTACTTAGTCCTAAGAAATATTCCTTTTTTACACAAAGTCTCCTTTGAATAAAGACTATCTATACATGCTATTATTCATCTTCCTGGACCCTCTTTTTAATGCATATACGGCGATACCTTGGTACTCAACTGCTTTGAAAGGGATCAAATTTGTTTCTCAATCAAACACAAAATCTCTCCAGAATGCATATGGGTCAATATAAAAGAGAAAACAAGTGACGTTGCCATAGGTATAAATTACAGGCCTCCTAACCAATCAGAAGAAATAGATGAACTCTTTGCCAACCAGTTAACAAATGCATGTAGGAAGCATACCGTAGTAGTAATGGGAGATTTCAACTATCCAGATATCAACTGGAAGACAAACTCTGAAGCGAACAGGAGATCAAACAGATTCCTAACCAACCTAGCCGACAACTTTGTCATCCAAAAGGTGGAGGAGGGAACTAGACGAAAAGCTATACTGGACTTAACTCTTACTAATAGAGAAGAAGTGATAGAGGGAGTTGAAGTTGCCAGAACCTTGAGTGAAAGTGGCCATGTCATACTGGAATTTAATATAATGCAAACACTAGCAATAAAAAACAATCCAGCCAGTGTCTTAAACTTCAAAAGAGCTGACTTTAAAAAACTCAGAGAGAACCTAGGAAAGATCCCATGGATGAAAATCCTAAAGGGGAAAACAACCCAAGAAGCATGGGAAATTCTGAAAAATGCAATCATAAAAGCCTAGACCAGCACAATACCACTGAAAAAGAAAAACAAGAAATTCAAAAAAGAAACCAGCATGGCTGCACAAAGATCTCTCTGACAAACTGAAAGATAAAAAGACAAATACAAAAAATGGAAAGAGGGGTACATAACTAAGGCTGATTATCAGCAGACAGCCAGAACATGCAAAGATGAAGTCAGGAAAGTAAAGGCTCAGAATGAACTTGCAACAGAAATCAAGGATAATAAAAAAAAAAGTTTCTTCCAACATATTAACAACAAGAAAAAAATCAAGGAAACTGTAGGTCCACTAAAGACAGAAGATGGCAAGGAAATAACAGGAAACAGGGAGAAAGCAGAGCTGCTCAACTCATTCTTAGCATCAGTCTTAACACAAAAAGAAACTATAGCCCAACATATCAAAAAAACACTGCAAAAGACAAACTAGAAACAAAAATTAAAATAAGAAAATGGTAAGAGAACACCTATCCAACCTTGATGAATATAAATCGACGGAACCGGAAAGATTACCGTACATCCCAGAGTTCTGCAGGAGCTGGCAGATGTTATCTCAGAATCATTGCTCCATATCTTTCAAAACTCCTGGAGCACCAGGGAAATACCTGAGGACTGGAAAAGGGATGATGTGGTTCCCATCTTCAAGAAAGGGAGAAAAAACAGACCCAGGAAACTACAGACCAATCAGTTTAACATCAATACCTAGGAAGATCCTAGAAAAAATAATCAAAAAACAGATTTGCGAACAACTAGAAGCAAACCAAGTTATAACTAGTGGCCAGCACAGGTTTGCTAAAAACAGATCATGCCAAACCAATCTTATTTCATTCTTTGATAAAGTGACTAAACTAGTAGACCAGCAAAATACTGTGGACATAGTATACTTGGACTTCAGTAAGGCATTTGATAAAATAGACCATAATCTACTGCTTGGTAAACTAGAAAAAGGTGGAATAGACAACACCATCACAAGATGGATCTGTAGATGGCTGGCAAATCGTACTCAATGAGTAGTCCTCAATGGAACTACATCCACATGTAGAGAAGTAAGCAGTGGGGTACCACAAGGTTCCGTCTTAGGCCCAGTACTCTTCAATATCTTCATAAATAATTTAGATGAGGGAATTGAAGGGGAACTCATCAAATTTGCAGGAGTAGCCAACACCCCAGAAGACAAACTCAGGATCCAAAAAGATGTTAACAAACTTGAACAATGGGCCCTATCCAACAAAGTGAGTTTCAATGTGGAGAAAAGCAAAGTCTTACATTTAGGCAGGAAAAATCAAAGGTACAAGTACAGATTAGGCGAGACCTGGCTTAAAAACGTGTGCAGCAGCAGCCAAAAAAGCTAATACAATCCTGGGTTGCATAAAAAGAGGCATAGAATCAAGAACACATGAAGTATTAGTACCGTTTTATAAAACCCTAGTAAAACCACCTCAAAAATGAGCCCTAGTTTTGGGGCAAGGCACTCACCTAAAAATCAAGCTAGGGCTGGGTTGGGGGTGGTGGAGCCACCCCATGCGCCCTGCACACACACATTACTACTACTACTACTACTACTACTACTACTACTACTACTACTACTACTACTATTATTATTATTATTATTATTATTATTATTATTATTATTATTATTATTACCATTACCTTGCAGTCAGGCCTCTCCTCGCTGGCCCACTTCTTCTACGGCGTCCCCAGGCCTGTATTTCACAGACAGGTCTTTCCTGAAGGCCTCTGCAGCTGAGAACCGAGTTATGGATTGAAGAAAAGCCTGACTGCAAAATGCAGGCTGGAGCTCCATTCCCAGCTACCGAATGAAGTTGCTCCTTCAGCCGCGGAAGAAATGGGCTGGCTGAGTGGGGCTGTCAGTATCAGAGGTGAGTGGAAAAGACACCCCATCCCAAAAATAAGACCTGGTGCCACTTTTGGAGGCAAAAATAATAATAATAAGACCCAGTCTTATTTTGGGGAAAACACGGTATTCCATATGGAATGCAACAGGTAATGAAATAAAAATGCTATCCTGCATTTTTATTGTTAAAACAATTCCAGTTATAATAACAATAGCTTGCCTGAAATATTTTTTTCAAACATTAGATTGTAGAGTTGGTCCATAGCTAAGATTAACTATTGTTTGTCAAGTTTAGGCAGAACAATCTATTGTAAGTAATCAAAACAGAAGCAGAGCTTTTCCAGCTGGCTAAAGAAAGTGAGTAAACCCCAAACAAAATTGAGCTTGTAATAAACCATGTCTCATCACATCTGCCTTAGTCCAAGACCTTGCTTTGACTCCATTTTTTTTGTGGGGTGGGGAGTGGGTGGGAAATCCAAAGTCTAGTGGTAGCTGGAATAATGATTGTGTTTCTCTTGATATTTGCCCTCTTTATATTTTGGATTTTGTTTGGTCCTTTCAGTGAAAAATGTCCTTCTTACCAAACAGCGGAAATGGCTTTTATGGTAACAGGATTTCTAAAAATAAAGTTAGATAGCTTGGCACAGAGCTATCATGAGTAGTATCTCCTGAGGTCTTTTTCAGCGCAATATACTCACCTGATATTTCAGAAAAGGCTTAGCTGTACGGCATGGTATATGGCTTCCCTCTTCCCCTCACCCTTATTCTTGCAGAACACAATAACTAAACCAGGCACATAGTAAGAATAATTAAATCGTAGCCAAAAGGTTTATGAAACTGATTAAGGGCATGCATAATTAGACAGTTTATGCTGGGAAGAGAGAGACCATCTCTATATTTTTAACAGATCATTGATGTGGTCCAATTGCTCATAGGAGAGACCCCCGTTGAATGAGTCTCTCTGGGACAAGTTTCCCACACCACTTTTCTCCTGACTGCTTTATTCTGGATACAGCATCTCAGTGAGTAACTCGCCTTCTCTCCAGCTCAGCTCTTGCTAAGCCCAGAGGGGACATGATGATGTTTAATGATGTTAGTTATGCCTTCCACGGTCATGCTGTTTCTAGGAATAGATCCACTCAGACATCAATTAACATCTAATTGCTAGAATTACTCTTGTTACTATTCTAGAGATGCCACAAAGATCAAACTAGGCCTGTTTGCAGTTCTATTTTTAATTTAATGGAATATGCAGCTTTTTCACCCAACAAATAATAATAGAAGTAGTAGTAAACTGATTTATTCAGAAAATACACAGTCCAGAGATCAGAATGTTTACAAGGGAATAAAACATCCAAGAGTGTGCACCATACAATGAAAAACTTCATTATTTATGCCAAACATTTTATCCAGGTCTTTACATTATATACAGTACTATATTCTTCTTCACTGTGTTTCTCTGAATGAATTTTTTAGTATACAGAAAGAGGGATTGGGGAAGAGAGTTGAAATTAATGGCCAGTTTTAATAGGATGTGCATCAATACAATACTCTGTGGGATCTCTTTCAGGAAAATAAGTTTCCGTGGTTTGCCTTAGTTTATGTTTGTTGAGGTTATTGTACGTTTATCCTGCCATGGGAAGCAACTCAGACTCATATTAACAAGATGAAAAATAAAAAAAGATGTAGCCTGCACTTGACCAATCCTGGATAATCACAGTCAATTCGTAGAGCACATTCTTTCTGTGTGCCTTTTTCAAAGTTCAACATCTGGCATTTCCAGTTAAAAGAATCTTTGATAATAAATGTTAGCTTATCGGCTTACAGAGTCACTGCCAGTCTGAATGAACAATATTAAGTGAAATGTCCCAATAGTTCATTCATTACACTGGTCTACAAATTTTGGGAAATTATCGACCTCCGAAATAAAATGTGTTAATTCTTACATATTTTGATTAGATGAATTAGAAAACAGGTGGTAAAGGTGCTGGTTGGCTAAGGTTTTTAAGATATTTCACAATAAAGATTCATACATAGGTGAGTATATTTGCCTACAAGGCAGAGAGGTGTCTAATGATCGTGATGCCTCATAACTTCTCAACAAAGTACGGTAGAACGATGAAAATGGTACCACATGGAAGTGTATAAATTTATCTTCACTTTGAAACTAAAGATTATTACAATACCTAACTATAATTTATTATTCTTTTATTGCAAGGCATATTTGTCTTGGTCAGATCTATGCATCTTATAGTTACATCTGGTGGCTTGTGAAAGTGTCATTGCCTAACATTTCCAAAGAACAGTTGCTTGACATTTTCCCTCAGAAGCCAAGATGCCTCGAAACTGTGCAAACAGTGCAGGTATCTTCTGCTACAGTTGTGGTGAGGTTACATTTGCATCTCAAAAGTGCAGTACAACAGCAGTGGTAAAAAAGGCATACTACCTATATCTTGGATGCAAAATAGGGGATCAGGACAAGAGTTGGACCCCTCATTATTGTTGCATTACATGTGCAACTTATCTGCATCATTGGCTAAACAAGAAGAAAAAGTCCATGCCTTTCACAGTCCCAATGGTGTGAAGGGAACCCACCAATCCTAGTAGCGACTGCTATTTTCGCATGGGTTCCACCAATTGCAAAAGGGATCTCAGTAAAGAAGAAGTGGACTGTGGAATATCCAAACATTCCATCTGCACTGCGTAATGTTCCCCAATTCCAGATCCACCAGAATCCTACTCTCTAGACTCAGATGATGATAAAGATGATGAGTAGGATGTAGCTGATCTGGGGCCAAAGATTTTAGCAGGCCCAAACTTTAGCCCACTGAATGCTCCTCCTGAACTACATCTAATTTCACAGAGTGAATTAAATGACCTGGTCAGGGATTTGGAATTGCCTAAGAGTAACACAGAGCTACTGGGCTCCAGATTACAACTGTGGAGCCTCTTGCAGAGTGAAAAGGCATGAAAATGTTACATGAAAAACCAATAAATGACTGGAAAGTTATGTTATTGGTATCAATAAAAAGATAACTTTATAATTCTCATTGTTATATCACATTTTGTGGGAAAGTTATAGAGCATAATCCCACATCCCCCTTGTAATTTTGAATTATTTTGATGCAATTTTGACCTGAAGCTTTATCTTGGAAACTGGAGCCAATTAATTCTCAGGACTTAATTTTCCTTTATTAGTGACCCAATTCTGGTTAAATGTAGTTTCTTTCATTTTCGAGGCTTTCTCCTTGTAGATCAGTGTTATAATTCAAATTCACTAGTAGCTGAATTATTAGAATTATATTCAGTTATTAGAATGTGCAGCAAATGGACTTGTGACTGTGGGCTGCTAGGACATTGTAACATTGTAGCCCCCCCTGGCCTTGTATGCCATACACTAAATAAACAAATAAATATTAGAAAATGTTCACTGGATAGTTTTGGGGGGCTTCAATTGTCTTTAGATGAATGGCTGACGCTTTCCCCCTTTTTTGCATGTTAACTGCAGTTGTTCCTACACAAATATATTATATACTGGGGGATTTATCTCAGAGAACATAATAAACCTTAGTATGCAAAGCTGTGCATTGATTCTTATGGAATCACTTTGTGAATGGTTTTCTCCAATTGTTTCCATTGAAGGAAACATTTAAGCTGGGCATTTCGCATCCTGATGACTTCCAGGTTTGTTTGTTTGGTTGTTGTTTTTTTGCAATTATAGTCCCCCCCCTTCACCCTGTTTTGACAACTGGGAATTCCAGAAGTTGTAATTTCTAAACCTCTGGAGGACACCAAATTGAGCTAAATGCTCTCTTTGAGTACTCTTACCTGGAGTTTACATTGTGGCATTGTGTGTGTACTTTGAGGCTATTCTGAATTACAGCTGTTTGTTGCAAAAGCTTCACTGTTAATTGGGAACATGCTTTTATAACTGAACTCAGTTAATTCTGAATCCTGTGTCCTTTTCTGAAGGCTGTGGGCTACATTGTTCATCATTCTGGCTCAGTTGCTCCATCTACAGATGATTTAGCTACTTTGTCCTCTGCATTGCCATTCTGGAAAGTGGCAAAGAACACTTTCATACAAGTACATTCATCATCGCAATTTCTGTGGTGCTCATCACTTGTATATGGCTGTGTGACTATTATGAAATACAAAATTGCTTTGTATATTTGGTTACTGTGAGCTTCTCTGCTGTTATTATTGATTAACTAATCATGTTTGCCCTTGCAGCTACTGCAGTTTATGCCATCCATTTTGAGCAGATATAAAATAACATAGGGAGACTTGGCATGCATGTTTGTTTGCTGTGGGGAATATTTATTTTTCTGCCTTTAAACTAGTCCTTCCATTTTTATAGCATTTCTAAATGCTAAGAGGAATTTAATAGCATAATCATCTCTAGACACTGCATATTTGAGTGTGGAAGCCACTTCTCTCATTCCAGCCAGTAAAGTGTAGTTGTAGAAAATGATGCTGTGTGGAACAAACATGCTACATTCAAAACATGAATGATAAAGCAGGGATGACTTTGTATGCACATGTTTCCATTTTTCTTTTTTGCATATGAACAGTGCAGCCAAGCTTATCACTGACTTGTTGTGTTTTTCCTTTTTATATGGTCCTCAATGGAACCGCATCTACATGGAGGGAAGTGTGTAGTGGGGTGCCCCAGGGCTCTGTTCTGGGCTCAGTGCTCTTCAACATCTTCATCAACGATCTGGACGAGGGGATAGATGGGGAACTCATCAAATTTGCAGATGACACCAAGCTGGCAGGAATAGCCAACACTCCAGAAGATAGGCTTAGGATACAGGAGGATCTAGACAGACTTGAACACTGGGCGCTGTCTAACAAAATGAAATTCAATGGTGAAAAAAGTAAGGTTCTACATTTGGGCAAGAAAAACCAAATGTATAGGGGGTACCTTGCTCAATAGTAGTAACTGTGAGAGGGATCTTGCAGTCCTAGTGGACAATCACTAGGATTAAATATGAGCCAGCAGTGTGCTATAGCTGCCAAAAAAGCCAACACAGTGCTAGGCTGCATTAACAGAGGGATAGAATCAAGATCACATGAAGCATTAATACCATTTTACAATGCCTTGGTAAGGCCACACTTGGAATACTGCATCCAGTTTTGGTCACCACGATGTAAAAAAGATGTTGAGACTCTAGAAAGAGTACAGACAAGAGCAACAAAGATGATTAGGGGACTGGAGGCTAAAACATATAAGGAACAGTTGCTGGAATTGGGTATGTCTAGTTTAACAAAGAGAAGGACGAGGGGGGACATGATAGCAGTGTTCCAATATCTCAGGGGCCACCACAAAGAAGAGGGAGTCAAGCTATTCTCCAAAGCGCCTGAAGGCAGGACAAGAAGCAACAGATGGAAACTAACCAAGGAAAGAAGCAACCTAGAAATAAGGAGAAATTTCCTGACAGTTAGAACAATTAACCAGTGGAACAACCTGCCTCCAGAAGCGGTGAATGCTCCAACACTGGAAGTTTTTAAGAAGAAACTGGACAGCCATTTGTCCAAAATGGTATAGGGTTTCCTGCCTGAGCAGGGGGTTGGACTAGTTGACCTCCAAGGTCCCTTCCAACTTTATCATCATCATCATCATCATCATCATCATCATCATCATCATCATCATCATCATTATTAATTTGTTAAGAACTGATGAGAAATACTCCTTTTCCTCCTGTGAAAACCTAGTCAAAACTACCTGCGCCAGTCATGTTTTCAAGCTGTGTTAACCTTTGTTAGGAGCAGCAGATGACTTTAGTACCATCCAATTGAAGATTAAAAATATTAGGGGGACATTATAACAAAACATTTGAGGGGACTATTTGGCCATGTGATTGCCCTAAGGAGGGAGAAAACTACAAGAGTTTGAGTTCAACATTCCTCAGAAAACACAGCTCTTTAAAACTGGTTTATTTTTAAAGGTAAAGGTTTCCCCTGTCCAGTCATTTTGGACTCTAGGGGCCAGTGCTCATCTCTGTTTCTCAGCCAAGGGAGCCAACATTGTCCAAAGACATTTCCATGGTCATGTGGCCAGCATGGCTATCCACCAAAGACACATGGAATGCTGTTGCCTTCCTACCAGTGGTACCTATTAATCTACTTGCATTTGCATGCTTTTGAACTGCTAGGTGGGCAGGAGTTGGGGCAAGGAATGGAGCTCACCCCGTTGCATGGTGCTCTGGTCTCAAATCCAGGCTATCAGCTTTCCAGCTCACAGACTCAGCTTCTTTAACTGCTGAGCCATCGTGCCCTGGTTTCTCTTTACCACTTGTTAATTATGTGCTGAAAAGAAACAGTTGCCTAAATTGTCATACACTGTAGCTGTTTAAATTGGATTGTGTTATAATACCCTTTAAAATTTCCCATTTTGCATGGTTTGGTATATCTGTATAGTTTGGCTTGCTGTTGTTTTTCTTCTTCTTCTTTTAATAAAAGCTTTTAGCCCAGCTAGGTGGGAGTATCTATCAAGTCTTGGCTTATCCTAAAAATATTAAATGAGGCCAGATGTGGTTACTACTTGTATGGGCAACCACAGAGGAGATCCACAGTTATAGGCTGGTCTAGAAAGTTGTAAAATAATGTAAATCACTTCCATATTGGGAGAAAATAATATAAATCACTTCCATATTGTTGCCAAGAAAAATGACATGGATGTGTCTATGAAAGCATCAGGATGTGTTCATGACGTCACTGGGACTCGAAGAACAGTTTATCATTATTTTTAGAAGGTATCATGATGAAACTGTGATAAGCATCACTTGGAAGAAGAAGAAACACGCAGAAGAGGAATTTTGACATGATTGACATCTTAATGATTGGTATGGCCCAGCCTGGAGATTAATCCTTTGACAATAATCTCTTCTAATCTAGTGCAGAAAAGATATAGATCTACCAATTTTGAGATTTGGCTTTGTTCCATTGTTTAAATGACAGGTACTTCCCTGGAGTTAGGAATTATGGCATTAAAGAGGACAAAGGTATGTATCCCTGTTTTAGGCAGTTATCAAACAAAATTCCTTTTGCAGAGTTGCAAGTAATGTTTTAATTATTGCATTTATATAAACATTTGAGCTACCAGAGGTAGAGGTAGAGATGAGAGATGAAGAGAGGGGAAGGGAGAGGGAGAGAGAGGGAGGGAGGGGGAGAGAGAGAGAGAGAGAGAGAGAGAGAGAGAGAGAGAGAGAGAGAGAGACTATTTGGTGTGATGGCTAAGGTACAGGTCTAGAAACTAAGACACCAAGAGTTCTAGCCTCACTTTACGCATGAAGCCAGCTATGTGACCTTTGGTTAGTCAATCCCTTTCAGCCCAAGGAAGATAGTCTCAATGTCTAGATTTCTGTCTGCTCCTTGGCATCCGCACAACCACTTAGGCCTCTACCCCAGCCCAATTGCACACTTACCTTTTGAAGACTTCCAGAGCTCAGGAGGATGAGGTAGGGAAGGAGGAAAGGCCACTCTATTACTGAGCCACATGGCACAATCCCATAAGCAGTGGTCTTTTTTTTTTCCTTAGGAAAAAGTAACACTTGTGAAGCTCTCAATTTTCCTTTCCTCACTAGACACTTGCCTTAGCTCCCCCACATTAGTTGTAGTAGTATAGCAATCAGTGATAGAGAGTGGGGAGGCGCATGTGGACCCTGCTGGGATGGCAAAGCAGGCCAGTGCCGGTGAGGACTCAGAGTCAGGATGGGGGTGGTGGGAGTGGAAGGGCGCATTGCAGAGTCTCTGTGGTCAGTTGTAGGGGTGAAGAACTTCAAGGGTGCTGCAGGGGACATAACAATGGGACTGGGTTGTAAGCACTTTTGGGGGGACCAGCATAACTAGCATAATTGTTTCCTTTGTAATGTGATCTATATGTATTTTGGTTTATAAATTTAAATCTGATTTTTTTTTTGAGAAGGAGTCTCAAAAAGTTTTTCAAACTCTCAAAGGGCTCCAGAGCACAAAAAGGTTAAGAACTTCTGCACTGGGTGACCTCTTCTGTTCCATGGTCTTTGATTCTGAATAATGTAGTTACTTGACAAGTAGAATTTTTGCTGCTGAATTTATGGGATTGATTAAATACAGCATGACTATTTATATTTGGTTCATATGCTTCTAGTTTCTGGCTTTTTGTCCTTTGGATTCTGTTATTTACACTTTATTGTCACTCATGTTTTGATAGATTATCTAGAGCCTCTTTTCTTTTCTTTAGTAAGAATTCGGTAAGAAATTATTTTCCAGGTCAAGGGCCCTATTGGGAGTACATTGTCAGATGCTGCATTCAGAAAAAATGTTTTAGTTTACAACAAAGTAAACTGTTGTTATAGAAATGACTAATATACTAAGTATGTAAAAGTAAAAAGTTGAGGTTATATATTTATTCTACTGTGCTGAAAAAAGTTGGAAGTTAATGCTTTTTTTCTTCTTTTCCCCTTTACCCCACAGTTCTTGCCCCCCTTTTTTTCTCTTTTCTATTTCCCTACTGCCTTTATTTTCATTTGTATTTTATATTATAAAAATGTAATAAAATTATAAAAAGAAGAAAATTGCTGTCTGACAAAAACTAACTTAGTTACCTTTAACTTAATTTTTATTAAACTTAAAACAATTACATTGAATATGATAATTTCCTGTACTTTACTAATCCAGCAGCTGTTCTTTTTTGGCATTTGGAAGAGCTTTTTTCTCCAAAATTCTTGCTTTAGTTGTTTAGCTGTGACCTGTAATCTCTCTCTCTCTCTCTCTTTTTAAAGATAAGAATCCCATGCCCAAAAGATTTTGGTCACTAGTGTTAATGACAAAGTTAGGATTGTTAGGAACAATTAATTGCCAATAAGATGGCTAACTATCAATGCTTAATTCTTAATAAAATAGGCATCAAAGTCCTACTTGACATGATTATACAGTATTCATTGTTGATAAAAGATGCTGGATTAGAAAAATATTTCAGGAATAATAATAATAATAATAATAATAATAATAATAATAATAATAATAATAATAATAATAATAATACATTTATAGTTTTAAGTATATATTGTTCCATCAGAGTCTGAATATAAACATTGTTATTATTGTTATTTGTCACCACCCCACACAAATATATCAGATTTCCATTTCAGCTGTACAAATTCTGGACCTGGTGACTACAGAACCATGTAAAGTTTTCTCTGCTTCTCTCCCAGCAAAACTGAAAATTGTATTGCCAGGAATGAGGACCTATGGAATGCATTTTGTACATCGAATAGCTCGTACAATGACAAGACAAAAGAAAATAAGCAAAAAATCAGACTTAAAAAAAATATTTAAAATATTTTATCTTCCCCTATTCCAATGATAATGGAATATCATCATTAATCAGGCAATTTTAGAAGGTGAGAGAAACAAAGTGAAAACCATTCATCTTATCCTTTCTCTATGAATTTCAGAAGAAACCGAAATGGATCTAGATGATGAATCTAGTAAACCTCTACCAAGAGTTTGGTTTGATTCAACCCAGGAATAATTGACTGTATGATAACCAGTTGTCTTGATTAGGCTGTTCAATAAGAGTTCCCCTATGCACTTCAATCACTGCCCTAAAGGGATGCAGAAATGAAAGACTTAATCTTACATGCATCCTTCTATTGTAGTTTCTTTGAATGAAAAAGCAATATGAAAAGCAATAATAATGAAGCAAATATATAAATAATGAAGATAACCACCCAAATAAAGACTGAGCAAAGCACAGGGCGAAAAAGTGTCATGTAAATAAATGTAATGACAATGGAATTACTGTCAAATCAAATTATATAAATTACAGGTCGTAAACAACCTCTCCGAAGCAGCCCAATTGATTACTCAGAGTGAAATGAGAAATGCCAAGAGGGAGCCTGCAATAGACTGAGCACCTTCTCCACAAAGCATCCTCTTCATCAACCTCCAGCTACCAGATCTCTCACTTGGATGAAAGGGGATATCTTAGCAGTGATACTGCCAAAACATCCATCAAGCAATTCCACTGGAGTGCAGAAACTCCTGAAGCTTAATCTTCAACTCATTTGCACTTTAGTGCTTGGATAAAACAAGACCTAATCTAGTTCTCTGTTGAAGGGGCAAAAGTCCATCTGATTTAATAACCACACACTGAGATTCAGAGCAGACCTATCTACCAATTAGATGTTCAGTTGGGCTCTTTTAACCTGTACCATGCAGTCACTTTCTTTGCAATATAGAGTACTTGCAGATTTTTAAATGATCTGCTCACTCATTTCACAATGATTTATTTATCAGATTTATTAATATAATATATTATAATATAAACCAATAAGAAACAATATCATAGAAAGCATATCTGGAAAAATCAACAAAAGACGATAAATCAGAACTTCCAGTTTGCATCATGACGATGCAACCTAGAACTAAGAAGAAACTTCCTGACAGTTAGAACAATTAACCAGTGGAACAACCTGCCACCAGAAGCGGTGAATGCGCCAACACTGGAAGTTTTTAAGAAGAAACTGGACAGCCATTTGTCCAAAATGGTATAGGGTTTCCTGCCTGAGCAGGGGGTTGGACTAGATGACCTCCAAGGTCCCTTCCAACTTTATCATTATTATTATTATTATAAAGCAAAGTTCCGATTCCCATGGCTGATTTCTCCCTGCCAGAGGGCTCTAACGGGCCTAAAGTCATCCTAGAGAGGCAATGAAGAAGGAGGGGACCTTCATCGATCATGGAAAGATAGTGGTCAATCCGTTTGATCTGAGGAAAGCCCTCCAAACTGGCAGGGGAAAGACTGGCTGCATTTCTGTGGCTAGTCCAAGCTACTGACAACCGAACAAAGAAAGCACTTGCCAGCATTTTAAACAGTGTGCTTGGAATTGGGTGAGAATATTGATCCTTGCTCTACTATTTTGATTCTTGACTCCTGGAAAAGACAGACTCCCAAAAAGCAAGAAGTCCCCAAATGTGAGAAGGAAGGGGATTTTTGCCCCACCCTTCCAGAGAAATGAAAGTGGTGGTCCAATTCTTCTTGGGGGACAAAAATAGAGAAGAATACAACACTAAAGTGGAAGTAATATAAAGACATAGCTTTGATGAATCTTGAGAACTGAGAAAACTGTTAAGATCTTTTTTTGAAAGAACATTGGGGTGAAATTCAAGAAACTTTAAAGTTGAAATAATTGTTTGCTTTAAGTGCTGGAAAATGGATATCTAAGGATATCTAGTGGCGGCAGAGAGGTACAGCACTAATTTTGTTGTGTCTAGAGTAGACTTGGCACAAAGCCCAGATCCAGATAACTACTTAGCTTCTTTGATCCTTAGTGAAGCTCTTAGTTCAACAGAGTTACAACAGTTTTGAAACTTGTTGACCCTCTTGGATTACAAACATTGGCTGAACTTTAACTCTTGACTCTCTGACCCTGAGGGAGACTTATGGACTGATTGTAGGGTGGTTGGACATTTTGGATTACAAACATCAGTTGACTGATAATTCTTGGATTCCTGGACAGAAGAACTGTTACAAAATACTCCTTTTGATGGTGGACCTATATTTTGGAACTTATTGGACTACAAAGGCTATATATAAAGAATATAAGAACTTTATGAGATGATGTTAAATTTAAATTTAGATTTAAGTAGTATATTGTTGCATTGACTATAAAATTGGTTGTGTTAGATAAGCCTAGCACCTGGGAAATATAATAGAGGGTGGGAACAAAAATGAGTGCTCCATACCTAGCTAAAAGTGGCAAAAAACTAGCCCCAATATCTGCCTCTGAAGCCCCCAATCTGTGATATCAGAGAGAAAAAGCTAACAACTTTCAGAAGGAAATGCTATCTATATTGCAATCAACTCAAGAGGCAATTGATTCACATAAAGAAAAATCAAGAAAAAAACTATGATGAGACTAAAGATGATTTGGATAAGATAAATGAACAGGTTTTTAATTTAAACTTACAATTAGAAAACCTTCAGAAAATGACTATAAAGAAGGAACAAGGAACTCAGAAAATAGAAGACAAACCAGAAGAAACTGATCCAAAGATGGAGAATACAAAGGAAGAAAATTACAGACTGGCGCAGACAAAGAAAAACATGGAAGACTTAGTGATAGTACCAGAAATGGAAAAGACATATCATCCCTCAAGACTTCAGAACATACCTGAAGATAAGGAAGAAGACTTTATAGAACAGATTATAGAGCTTTCAGGAGAAACATTAGAAACTGGAAAACAAGAAATGAAAAGAGAAGCTGAGGGAGAAGGAAAGTGGGAGGTTTTCAATGAATATAAATGGGTTGAACCCCCCCCCCTCAGAAATATCTTACCTAAATGGCTTTTTCTACTACAAGTAGTACCCATAAAAACAGTCAAAAAATCCTTTGACGATCTAAAGATACTGATTTAAAAATTTATCTGGCAAAGGAAGAAAGCTAGAGTTAGATTAAAGAAAATAGAGGACTTGACCTGTTGGATGGGGCCCTACACTATCAAGCAGGTGTTTGAATACGGCTAAAAGAAATAGATAATCCTTAGAAACTAAAACATCGTTATACTTAGAAAGATATGATTTATAATTAGAATGGCACACTTTTCTATGGGATGGAAAATATAAAAACATCAGGATGGCTCATAACAAGGGAAACGTTTACTCACCCAAACTTTGAGAAAATTATAACCTATAAAGATATTTTGAATACTGAAGAGAAACTAAAATTGAAATAAAAGTTGGGAAAACAGGGTATTGGTTCAATAAGGTGGCCTCAACTGCAAATATAATTGAGATATGAGCTGGATAGAAAAGATGTTATAAACTGGAATTATTTTTATTAGATATAATATTAGAAAAATGTGATGAGAAAGTATATATTTAATGCTGTATGTATTAATAGCAGTAAGAATGGTATTTGTTTAGTGTTTGGAAAATGAAGAAATATTACCTGAAGAAGAGAGGATCAAGAAAACATTGGAATGCATAGAAATGGACAGAGCGATGTTAAAGGACAAAGAAAAAGAAGACACAGAATAATTTCAAATATGGGATATAGGTTTTCATTGGCCGGGAAAAAGAGGTAGAGATTAGGAATTCAATATGTATCTTTAAATAAAAAATGAACCCAGGCAACACATTGTTTACTAAGCACTTATGATTTGTAAAAATAGAAAATCAATAAAATATTATAATAATAAAAATGTCAATAAATCACTGCACAAAGGATCTATCACCCACTCTAGTCCTAAGTCTGAAGAAAGAGCTAGATTTTAAATGAAGTCAGGATAAGGGATAGCAACTCTCTGGGGAAATGTATTCCAGAGAACGGTGCTTTAGTAGAAAAGGCCCATTTCATAAACCGTATCAGGTATCTCTGTTTAATCAAAGGGACCAAGAACATGTCAATGCTGCCAAGTTATACGGGATGGGTAGGAGCTATGGAAGATAGATGGCGCACAGGTAAATATTTCCAGAAAGGTGACCCCTTCTCCTTCTCACCTTTTCCTTTCTTTTCAAGGTATCAAATGTATATTCATCATATATGCCTATTGGTGATAGTTTTTATCATGGAGACTGACAGTTTCACATTTAAGCAGCCATCACAAATTTTGAATATCAGGAAACAACAGATTGTAGACTATATAATTTATTACAGTTATGTTTCTACTGTCAGGGAACTATGGCATTTTCTGCCTCAGGTGACAAAATAATGTGACAGGTTTTGGGGGGTTGACTTGCCTTTGACTTGAATAGATTCATAATGTTAAAAAGGGACATTTTAGCTCATTGATCCAAACCTTTGCTCAAGGCAGAGATCCAAAGTGAAGCCTCCCTGTCACATCCAGGGTTGTACAGCCTTGACTTTACCAAGTAATTAGTACCACACTGTCAAAATGCTTTTGCTCTTACAGTGTTTTTTTTAACATTCAGCTGAAATGTTTCTTCCTACAACTTTAGACCATTATTCCATATCCTGCACCTGGGATGATAAAGAGCAGTTCTGTGATTTCTCTTCAAGCATTTGAAAAGTCATATTATATATTCCCTCCTCTTTCTGTTCTCAAGGCAAAATATATCCTTTTCCCTTAGTTGCATTGGTTGGTCTTGGTTTCTCATCATTAATTATACCAGATTTTTCTTTTTGGATCAATTCCAATTCACCTGACTGTTGTTGTTTTTTAAATAGTGGTGCTAAAACCAGAGACAATATATGACCAGTGGAGAAAGGTTTGCTAATCTGTTAAACATACTCCCTCTGGACTAGCACTCAACATATGAACTACTTGAGAGATGTCCCACAAAGAATAAAAAAGATCTTCCGAACACTTTCACTATATACTACTACTTTTTTCCCCTTAGACACATAGAAGCAAATGCAAGAACAACACTTTGGTCACTTTCATAACTAAAGGTTTCAGATATTCATACATTCATGGATAATTAGGCAACTGTCAACCATGGTAGGGTTGAGTTTCAGCTGGGAAACCCAGTGTGTGAATAATACATGGTCCTATGTGATAATTCCAAAGACTAAGTTCTCTTTTTAAGCATCTTACAAAACTTGAACAGTTTTAGAGTGGGTCTTTTGTCTTCCCTCCTGATACTTTTTCATTTGCCTTGCCTCATTTCATATATACTGTATAGTAGTTCTCACAGAACCATCCTCTCCTCCCCTTTTTTTAAAAAAATATTCATTCTGATATATTTCCACATGCAGCATAAACTAAAATCCACCAGAAAAAAAGCATTCTGCTTTGTTTTGAGTGAGTGTCATGTACCCATCTTTCATGCATGTCCATTTGTACTTTCACAAAAGGACATGGCACAAGAGATACATGAGACTCTTTTTTCCATCAAGCTTTACATATGCAAGACAAAAATCTGCAAAAAAACAAAAAGTATCTGGATTACGCATGCTTCCACTTGACACCACATTCCTAGGCATTTTTCATAAAGTCATCCTCGAAGTTTGTCTTTGACTTCGCTCTCAAGATATACAGTAGGTGTGAGCTTTTCCTTTACAGTCTGTAGACAATAATTTTTCAACTGTCCTAGATAGCCCCTTCAACATTTTCTAGCAATATTTAATCTAAATTGACCACACCACAACCTAAATCAATTCTTTCTTGTGCTTTGTCTAACCACGCAGTATATTCCATCTTCATTATGACAGCTTTCTATTTGAAAATTGTTATCTTCTCCTCCTTCAATCATTGTTTCATTTAGTAACTATATCTTCTTACTTACTTCTCTCCTGAGACTTTCATTCCAGTCAAGGGCTCCAATTACCACCATCTTCACCTCCTTTTCTTCCTCCTGACCTGTCATCAATGAAAAATTATTTTCTTATGTATCACCCTAATGAGAGATACTTGCCCTTTATTTCTTCTTTCTTCTAACATTTGACGTTTATAAAATTCAGTTTCATTTTTTCAAATGTCCCCCGTTTTCTGTGGATATGTTCTCAGGGTGCACACATTTTGGATATTGCATGATTAAACCTCACACAGAAAGGCACCAGTAGTCCAAAAGAGGATTGCAAAGTGCCATTCCAGTTCAGCAAATACAACTTTTCTTGCAATGACCATTCAGTCACCTCATCTCCCATTCTAAATCTGCTTGAACACTGAGAATCAGGAGGTGCTTTATATTCAGGCATCCATCTGTTGGGGCCAGCAAAGTGGCCTTCCCTTCTATGGCCCTTAGATCAGGGGTGCCCCATCCCCAGGCTGCGGCCACTACCGAGCTGTGGCCTGTTTGGAAATGGACCGCACAAGTAGTAGGTGTGCAGGCATGTGGTCCAGCGCCTCTTGTGCAACAGGCGGGTGTGCACACCCGGTGCTCATACGGAACCATCCCCTCCCCTCCCCCCCGCTGGTCCACCAAGTTGTAAAGGCTGGGGACCACTGCCTTAGATTATGGCTATGACCCCTAGGTGGTCACATTTAGATCAAAAAGCTCTTTTGCCAGCTCTTTTTATTATTAAATTCATGGTTTATGTTGTTGATTTTACAGGTAGTCCTCGACTTACGAGTGCAATTGAGGTCAAAAATTATGTTCCTAAGTGAGACATTTGTTAAGTGAATTTTGCCCCATTTTACTACCTTTATTACCACTCTTGCTATAAGTAAATCACTGCAGTTGTTAAGTTAGTGACATAGTTGTTAAGTGAATCTGGCTTCTCCATAGACTTTGCTTCTCAGAAGGTCACAAAAGGTGATCACCTGACCCCCCCCAGGACACTGCAACTGTCATAAATACGGGTCAGTTGCCAAGCATCTGAATTTTGATCACATGACCATGGGGATGCTGCAATGATCCTAAGTGTGAATAATGGTCATAAGTCACTTTTTTCAGTGCCATTGAAACTTTGAACGGTCACTAAATGAACTGTTAGTCGAAGACTACCTGTATTTCTTTTTATGGTTTTGCAAGTGATGTTTTACGTTTTAAGCCATTTTATATCTTACTTTTAACAGAAGACAATATATAAATTGAATAAGTAAGTAATAAATACTTGAGAACTAGAAAGACTCTAAAGCAGGTGGTTTTGTTTGTTTGTTTCTTCCCTATTCTCATTTCCTTCTATATTCAATCTGCCATCAACTGTGTTCTGTTTCTTAAAAAAGATTAACATACCTTCCATAATCATTTAGGATGGGGAAGAGAGGAATAATTCTTTCTGCTTCTCTCTGTCTCACAAAAGCATAACATGTCATGATCATATCCTGGAAATATTACATCTTACTTTTTCCCATCTAAACCTACTTAGTTAAAAAAGAAATTGAGAAATAAATAATAAGTAGTGTGACAAACTAACTACGTTGCCCCAAAATTTGGGGAGGGAATTGGGATATAAATGTTAATACTTGCAATAAAAAGTAATAAATATTGAAGAAGCCTCTCACACCTGTTTTATTTTTTGAAGCAGACCTAGGTTTAATACTTAAGGAAGATGCTGACTAATGTTAGAGCTAACCTGCCCCATGTGACATCTCTGGAAGCATTAAGTTGACAATTTTATGCTGGCTGGGAATGTTGGGAGTCATAGTCCCAACACTTCTGAAGGATATCAAGCTAGGGAAAGCTACTTTGAAATTTACCCCTCATGCACAGGAAGACTTGTTTCAAGGATAGACTTGTCTGTGCTTTTTAAAGACCAAATTTCTTCCCTTTGCTAGGATCACAGGCAAACTATAACCCTTAGGGTGACAAAGAAAATCAAATAATCTTTAAGGGTTGCAGAGAAGACTAATAACTGTTAAGCATATTAAGTGTACCATGGTAGGATTGCTCCTCACTCTCCCTTTAGCCCAAGCCAGAGGTTCAGAGTTCATAAAAACTAGACAGCTTACTAATTGAAAGGACGTCTCTCTTGCCTTGTCCCAAATTGACACTTATATCTGAGGATCCATAATAAATTGTAACAAAGAAAGGAGACAAGCATTTCGCAGTCACCTTCCTTCAAAGTACATTTTGCAGCTTCCCTAAATCTCCTTTTCTGAGTCCAAGGCTGGACAGGGTGTTATTTAATTCACCTGCTTTATTTATTTTTTAATAAAATTGTCTTTAAAATGTATGAGACGCCTAGTAGAGGACGAAGTGTACCAAAGCAGCAAGTGCAGAGTCAGCCAAATAAGTTTCTAAATGCAATAAATAAGAAATTAGGTGGAAGCAGAGGGCCTCAGAGACAGAAGAGAGAAGACCCTTGTGGCTATCATCACAGGCTCACAGACTCTGTTGTCATAGCTGGTCTAATAATTGGGACACTCCTCTCCTTGATGTTACATTTTTTCCTCCACAGCCTTCAGCATGTGAGGAAAAATCCATTTATTTCATTTAAATAATTGAAGAGTGCATTTCTTTTCAGAATGAGGAATCGTTCTGCAACCAATAAAGTTAATATCCTCCTTTTGTCCCTCTCTTTTAACACTGACCCCAAATATTGTTGGAGGGCCAAAACTGCCCATAATGGTGACAGTAGTGGTCTAGCACTGAGTTCAAACTCCCTTCTCTGCCAAGAAACTCACTGGATAATTCACCCTTTCCCAATTTCTCACCCTACTTTGAGCTCTTGAAGGTAAAATGTATAGGTGTTTTTGGGAGAGATATCAGTCACACTGTTCAGCTTGGCTTCTATTATAGCAATTAGGGGGGAAAGTCCAAATCAATCCAGGGCTGAATCTGAAGAACTGGAAAGTTGAAAATTCATCTCTCCTGCTGGCAGTGCCAGGTGGAGAAAAAAGAAGGGGCAAGCAAAGAACACACTGGTTTGATAACATCAAATTTGATACAAAGTTGAACATCCAACAGCTGAAGCAAGCTATTCATAACAGGGTAGCATGGAGAGCACTTGCCTATAAAGTCACCAAGAGTTGGAAACAACTAAATAGTTAAAAACAGCAACAGTTGGCAATGCTAGTTCAAGGGCATATGGCACCCTTAGATCCTCATGGGGTCATTTTCTGCTGAAGCAAAGACTTTCACTGCTAGAATGATTTAGAAGGAGGGGCAGCTTTGGCACTCCCCAAGCACTGGCATCTTAGGCTGGTGCCTAAAAATGTAAGCAGTGCCCTGGTGGATCTGGTCCCCGGTCCATCTACTCCAGCAGTCTGTTCTCACAGTGGTTGTGCATTTTTTTCAGCCAATTTTACTAATCTGCAAAGATGGTTTTGAACTTTATTTTATTTTCTAGGCTATTAATCATCCTGCGAAATGAGAACATTTATTCATCCAGTCACTAACAACAATGTTGAAAAATTCAGTGCCCAGCACTCGTTCTGTCATGCTTGGATTGTCTATACCAGGGGTAGTCAACCTTGGCTCTTTTATGACTCGTGGACTTCAATTCCCAGAATTCCTGAGCCAGCTTAGCTTAGCTGGCTCAGCTTAGCTTAGCTGGCTCAGGAATTCTGGGAGTTGAAGTCCACGAGTCATAAAAGAGCCAAGGTTGACTACCCCTGGTCTATACTATCCAATAAGAGGCATCCATTTTCAGCATTGCCAATCTTGTTCAGATTCGGCCCTGAGTAAAATCAGACTGTTTTCCTCATTTCTAAATTAGAGCTCAAGGTTAATTCTGTGATGGGTGTGCCTATTTAAAAACACTTGTAGATTTTAATTTTAGGCCTTTGGGCTCAAACGTTTAGCATTAGTGAGAGTCTTTGGCATGTTCCAATTGATAATAGAGGGTGAACTACAACTGCTGTTTCATTTTCCCATTAAAAGTAAAACAACAAAGCTTTGCTTCACCTTATTTGTGTCAGCACCTTACAGTGCTCAGGAGATTAATGGGGCTGCTCTGTTATGTTAATACCTGGCTACTCATTAATAGAGTTGTCCCCTTTTCGCACAGGGAGACGATTGATAGTTGAATTTCTGACATTGGCAACAGAAAGGCCTTTTCTTTGTTCTTCAAGAGGCAAAAGTTTCCAAATATATTTATTTTCCTGTGAAAACACAAAAGAGCCTCTGGTGCATTAATTTTTCATTTGGAGAGAACATAAACAGGTTGCCTGCTTAAATAATGTATTTAGAGCCTTGGAATAGGTAACATCTTCCCTCCCGACTTCCCCTTTCTCCAAGGCCATTCATCATATTGAAAAATAGGTATTTACCTTCTCTTGAGTAATTTCCAATTGGTGCAGTTATACAGGCTTGGTTGAGGCGCCAGCCAATAGCATTTTGACAAATAGCACCCTTCTGTCCCTGAACCAGGGTTGCAATGCTCACTTAAGTCGGGGGGGGGAGGGATTCCAGTGGGACTTGCTTCTAAACCTATAGGCAATGGGCTCCCCTGTAAACGCTGCAGCATAATCATTCCGGGAAGATACCTGCAGGATGATGGTGACCAAGCAAATGAAAGCTTCTGCAACAGTCATTTTCTATACTTAGGGATGGTCGTCTATTTACATGCCACAAACAACCTCTCTGTTTTGTTTGTTATTTAACAACATGTTTCCCAGATAGCTGAATTTTCCTAGGCCAGGGGTAGGCAACCTTGGCTCTTTTATGACTCGTGGACTTCAACTCCCAGAATTCCTGAGCCAGCACGGCTGGCTCAGGAATTCTGGGAGTTGAAGTCCACGAGTCATAAAAGAGCCAAGGTTGCCTACCCCTGTCCTAGGCAGTTAACATGGTATGAAGTGATACTCCCTGTTATTGTAAAGCAGTTGGGTTCTCTTTGCAGAACTGCGCTGCATTCTGCATTCATCACATTGATATAATGTTACCTAATGGTATACTCTTTTCTTGGCAATAATTGCAACTCTAAAATGTTGCAACCTGTCTCTATTTTAATCTCAAGGTGGATATAACAAACCAGGACACTAATGGAAGTTACAATGTGCAGTAACTTCTCTGTCACCACTTACTGTATGACTCTTGAGCAAAATGATGATAACTGCTACAGGACAGTGACTCAAATGACTGAATGTTATTAATAGAGACTCAGTGGCGTTTTGGAGATAAAAGCACTCCTTCCTGGGTATCTTTCTCCAGTTCCTGCCACCTTTATGGCACACCACTAGGCTGTTGAAGATAAAGTGAAAGAAGGTGGAATTGGAGTTCCTAGACAATAATTACCCAGTTGGTTAACTGTGTGTCTGGTTCTGTTACTGTAAGTGAAGTCTTTACTGTGCCAATCTTCTGCAGGTGAATTGATTTGTCTATACAGCAGTGGCCAAAATTGTGGAAACCTTTTGGGAAAAGTGTACAGCAGAAATGTCACCTTTGGTTAAGCTTCCACCATTTTTTCTTCTAATTTCTTTATAACTATAGCCTTGTTCACTTAATAATACTATTTTACATCACTTTCTGGGCAGCCAGTCAACTCTTTGCACCATTACTTTAATTTTATTACGTTTTACAAGCTCACTAAATGAAAGAGAAAAAAACCCCAACCAACCTGACAGCGATCACATAACACACTGACAAATATCCTCCTCTCAGCTTCAATACATGACATCAATAACTGAATCCTACTGTGATCTGATTAGCTCATTGCCAAAACAAGATGACACCTGATTGGCTCTCTAAACACTCATGCTCATTGGCTACAATCAGATGAAGGAAAGCTACCTGATATCAAACTAAGCAAGTTGTGCTTCCTTTTTCTGGTTATTTGGCTATAACCTTTCATAGAATACAGTACAGATAATTGAACAAACTATGTTGCATTGCAATCTTGATTAAATTATCTTTCCATTGATATATAATTTTATGGTACTATTCCCCCAAAAAAGTGCTGTTATTAGCCATCAGACCTCAAAAATACACTTTCCCCAAAAGGTTTCCACAATTGTGGCCACTACTGTACAATCTGCAATTCCCAGCAGCTTGAATTTCTGAATTCCCCCTCCCTCCAGTGCTTGGTCACAAGCTTTATTGGGTGTTATTGAAACTTACAAAAATGATTTGTGAAAAAGCTAACATCATCATGAAATGTGTGATCTGTCTGCAGAAAAAGGTACATGTACTCAGCTGAGGAATTGATCCTGAGTTGTAAGTAGCTTTTGAAGCAGCATCTCAACAGCCTTGAGCGCCTACCCCCCACTTTTCTTGCTGCCCTGAGATCTCACCTGTCTACAAGGACATCTGCAATTGGTTTGCCCAGAGACCCAAAGCACCAGGTGAACATCAGTCTGGAAAGAGGAACATGAAGGCCACCCTGCTGATCAGACAGAAGAAGCAGGGTGTTCTGTCCCCATCTGACACACACACCCAAACAGCCAGCCGAGGGTTAAATAATTTCTCCACACTCCAATCCACAGATAAGAAAACTTGGCAGCAGCTCCGTAGCTGCCTGCCAAGACTTTTACTCAGAGAACAAAAAACAATACACACAGTTTGAAATTCAAGCCACAGCAAACTACTTCGCCAGAGATTCAGCTTTGTCCGTCACAGAGTCCAAATGGCCACCACCTCCCTTTTATAGCCTGTGGGGTGTGGTCCAGTGACTCAGCTTAATCTCTGGCACGTCTCCTTTTCTGCTGCGCATGCTTGTCGCTCCTACACTGGCGTGGATCCAGCCACAATGTATCTTCATCACTATCCAAAACACCTGGCTCCTGGCCAATCTCAGAAACACCTGGCTCCTGGCCAATCTCAGAACCACCTGGCTCCTGGTCAATCTCTTCTCTGTCAGGAGACACCTGAGGCATTGCCAAAGAGGAGGGTCCTGGGAGAGGGAGGCCTGGCCATCTCCTCTCCTTCATGTTCGGAGCCTTCTTCCTCTGATAAGAGGGGCTCACAAGACGGAGCCACAACACAGGGAGTGAATAAAGAGCAAACCCAGCTGCCCTGAATGTTTCCCCAAAATGAAGCATGTGTATTTTTTCAAACTAACCTGCTGTCCGGGGAGATCTGTTTACCACCTGCCTTATCTTGGAGTCACAGCTGAAATAGCAAAATGGCTTTTCAATCCTGGCAGATATCTGGATCATTTGGAGCCAAAGGGACTTAGTAACTAGAAATGGTGGCTGCAAAAATGCATTATTGCTGCTATCAGTACATGAGGTGTACAGAAATATATTTAGGCTACATTAGCTCAGGAGAGATGGATTGAAAAACAGTTTGAGCAGCTTCCCAGTGGGGAGGGGGCAAGGAGGAGCATTGGGGAGAGACAAGGCATCAGGGTCTCTTTACAATTCTGGCAAAGCCGTCAGTTCAGCACATTTCACTTCCCAGGGATTCTTCAAAGGGCCTCTAAATCACTTATTTCTTTTTGTTTGTTTTTGCATCAGATTAATTATTAAAAATAGCAAGCAAAACTTAGCCTTTCCTTTTGGTTAAAGAAGATCTTTTCAAGCACCTTATCTCAGCAATTCTTGCAATAACTTTCAGATGAAGATGTGCATTGCTCCCCTATTTAACCCTGCTTCTAGGGTCCACTCCTGCCTCAGTTTCCTTCACGGTGTGTTTTATATTTGAAGGCAGTGGACCTCTTGCCTTCTGTCAGACATCTGTTACAATTGGTGGCACCCTATAAATGCTGGAGTGTGTGGAATGGCCATGCTTTGCCTCAGCAAGACCCTTCATGCCATTGTCCCCCTGGAAAGCCAGAGTTAAGGCATTTGGGGATTGGAACCGCCAGGCGAGTGCTTCACCTGAGGAGACACACACGGACACGTGCAAATGGCACGATGATCTGTGTCCATGGAAGAGAAGCGGCAAGATGTATTTAGGCATTATGTGGGAACATCTGTGATTAAAGAGAGGTGATCCATGTTTTGCTTAAATATATTTTGATGAAGAACCCTGAACATTGCTTCAGGATATACATTGAAGATCATGATTTCCAGGACATCAATCTTGTCTGGAACACAAGATCAGAAAATAGTTTTTCTGCCTCCTTCAAGTTATTCCTGAAGCAGCCATGTTTGGTTAGCGAGATCTTGGTCCCAGAAATGGCAGAACTCAGCACAGAGCTGTAAAAAAAAATATCCCCTGCAGCTGCTGCTGTTTGCTGAGACCCTATGGAAATGCACCCCAGACACTTGCCAATGAAGATTCTCAATCATCCAGGTACAGTAGAGTTGTCTGAAAGTTGTGTCATGGTAACTGGATTTATTTTCTTGTTGGTACAAAATGTTTCACCGTTTATTCAAGTAGCTTCTTCAATCTGAGCAAATTGGTTAGGGGTCCCCCTATATGTCCTCCAGGGAGGTTTCCTGAACTCAAACCTTGGATACAGATTGCAGAGTTATGAGACACAGAGTGGGAAGGGAAGGGCTCAGTATCAGAGTATATTGGTAATATTGACTGCCTTTGAGTTTACTTGTTGCAGATAGTCCTCAATTTACAAAATCTTAAAGTTGCCAAGGTTGAGAAACACTGTTCTAAAACATATATGGAGCCAATTTCCTCCTCTCTGCATCCTCAGATAAATGTTCCTGGTATTACTTTTGAAAAAAAACTCTCGTTCATTTTCTATAAAGGGGTGGAGATAATACCCTAAGGAATAACATACATATTGATTTTCCCTCCAGTATATATAAAGAGGCTCCTGGACAAGCCATTGAAAGGATTTTTCAAGCAAATGATGCTGCACGTTGTGTTAAATTTAGCATACACTGTTCCCCTTTCTATTCTTTTCCTTGTATGGTTTCTTTCAATTCAGTAATCCTAATGGCAGTATACTCAGTGGTGGGATTCAAATATGTGAACAACTGGTTCTTTATGTGGATGCTGCTTCCAGAAGTCCATCCTGGGCCTGGGAAACAAAAAAATTAGCTACTGGCTGAATCCTGTCACTGATTATATTTCTCTCTACCTGCCTCACACCCACTGTATATGCTTGATGCTTGGTTCCCTCTGCTGTTAAGACAATTACATTCCATATATATATATGTATTCTTATAGTTTTAAATATATAAGATCCTTGTCCATTTTTCATTTTCAAAAGCAAGTACAAGACAAGAATTTAACTTTTTTTTTTAAGCTGATTCTGGCTTTGAACCTGTTTTTTTTCCCTCCCAGGATTTTTGGTTTAGGTTTGAACCAGGATCTCCCTATGAGATCAACAACTGAACAGAGTAAGTACAGACTAAGTTAAAATGTCTGACCTGTCCATTCACTATTTTGAAATATGAGATCTCCCACTATTTTGCATTCAAGGAAGAAAAGATTTAAGGTTCCAAGATCTTCTAACTTCAAAAGAGGTCTGATAGCAACCTTTTTTCAACTAAGCGTTTTATGTTCTCCTATAGCAGTGGTTCTCAACCTGTGGGTCGGGACCCCATTTGGGGTCGATCGACCATTTCATGGGGGTCGCCAAGCAAGGCTGTCTGCCATTTTTTTTGTCCGCCATTTTTGTCTGCCTTTTCCGGCGGGTGCCTTACCTCCCTTGGGCTGGGCCAGCTGGTGGTCGGCCTGCTCCGTCTCTGCCGCTTGCCAGATACACCTCGGCTGGCGCAGGGGGCGGAACCATGCATGCGCGGCGCTCCCGGGCAGGGAAAGTCCTCGACTTACGACCGGTTGGGTAGTCCTCGACTTACGACCGGTTTAGCCCTCGACTTACGACCGGTTTAGTCCTCGACTTATGACCGGTTGGGGTCGCGGCATTAAAAAGGTTGAGAACCACTGTCCTATAGGTCTTCAGCTATAAATGATATGTTTCAGTGGACCGAGATTGCATCCACTGTGCTTTTAACCCTATTTCTGGCCAGGATAGGCATGAGAAAAGATGAAGTGAGTCAAATGCAAAGGAAATGTGGATAGTGGTAGGGGTGGAAAAGCAGAACAGGAGGCACAGTGGTTGTCCATCCACCCCTACTTTAAAAACTTAAATATATCAGTATCTTTAGGTAACATTTTTGTACTTTTTTTCTCTATTAAAGAAGTGAGACTCGAGTGAGTCAGATAAATGAATCAATTATTTTCAAGTGGGATTTCAGTGGCAAAAATGGGGACCAGTTATCTACAGTTGAAAAACTTTAAGATAAAAACTTTAAAAGCATTGCTGGGAATGAAAATGCTACTCTCCCTTGCCTGGCAATGGGTGATACAACAACACAGCTGCTTCGAGGAGATCGTTGCTTATTAATTTTAATAGTCTGTTCCTTGCTTTACTGAATGAGTTTATCTGATGATGTTTATGTTAGCAGTAAAAGAGAACTATCCGGAATGCTGCTCTCCTTGTAGTTTAAGAGTTCCTTCTAGGGAGGCAAATATCTATTAATAGCAGACAAAAGCCACTTTTTTTGCCTCTAAATATTTGAGTATCCTATATGGCTCCTAGGTTGGTTCAGTAATCCATCACAGCTGCTGAACCCTAAGGCTGAATCTCTTAATCAAGTTTCTTAAAAACATCAGATTGTACCAGAGCAATCTTTCCATGCAACAACATTAAGCAAACCATCTCAGGTAACAATTCCGTGTTCAAATCAGAAATATCCAAAATGCTGTACCTACTTTCTTTAAATTAGAGGAGGGGAAATAGAATTATAACCCCCTGACCCAACTTCACTGGGTGATAGGATTTAGCCAACTTTGGCCAATGAGACTTTACCACCTCCATTACTTGCAATCTTTATTCTCTATGCATTCCCTAGAGCAGGGGTCCTCAAACTTGGCCCTTTTATGACTTGTGGACTTCAACTCCTAAAATTCCTCAGCCAGGCATTCTGGCTGAGGAATTCTGGGATTTGAAGTCCACAAGTCATAAAAGGGCCAAATTTGAAGACCCCTGCCCTAGAGGAAACAAAACTCCTCACATTGACAGTCCTTAACACATTTTTCCATATATATCCATAAGCATGGAGATTTCTTGACTATTGAAGGTGGCTTATAGAGAGGTTGGCGTTCATGGGTCCTACAATTGTGGGCCTATTCTTCTGTCTAATATTGAGTGAACACAGTCTGAAGGTAAGAGCTTGGTTTAACTTAGAAAACATAATTAATTTATTGTATTTTACATGGTCTCAATCATTTCAATGAGTCAAATTGGAAACATTTGTGATGGGCTGCATTTTCTATCAGTTAGTGGAAGGAATAACTCAAGGCACTGTCTTCTCCCATACACACTCAAGTTTTAAGAAACTTTTCAGAGGTTTTCCTCTATGTACCTTGTCATTAGTAAAGCAGTGGATAACCCCTAGGTCCGTGGTGGCGAACCTATGGCACGCGTGCCACAGGTGGCATGCAGAGCCCTCTCTGTGGGCACACGCACCATCGCCTCAGTCTTGGGCCTTCAGCTCGGTTTTATAAAACCTTTTCGCTTTAGGCCTCTGCCGCCGTGTGCAAAAAAAAAAGGTTCAATCAATCAATCAATTTCAACTTCTCACGAAAAAAAAAGATCTTCAAAGTTGGAATTGATTGATTGAACTTTTTAGTCCCACCCAGTCTGCCGTTACCACCGCAGCCATGCCCACCCAATGGGCCACACCTACCCGGCACCCAACGATACATAAGTGGGCTTTGGGTTACAGTTTGGGTACTCAGTCTCTAAAAGGTTCACCATCACTGCCCTAGGTAGATGGCCTCTCCCTATTTGCACCCTATTGTCCCCCAAAATGTTATATTATGTCCCCCAAAATGAAAACTTTTTCACTCCTGTAAGACTTTTAAAGTATGTATTACAGTTTACAAATTATTATAATTTATATTATTTTTATTTTGGTATTATATTTGTTTAATAAACTCAACAAAGAACATGTGCCATTGTGGGATCATATAAATATTACCAATCAATAAATGAGGGGGGGTTCTGCCAATGGTCCTCAAAATGCTGGACTCACTTTTATCAGTCTTCTAGAACAGGGCTAGGCAACGTTGGCTCTTTTATGACTCGTGGACTTCAACTCCCAGAATTCCTGAGCCACGAAAGTTCACAAGTCATAAAAGAGCCAAGGTTGCCTACCCCTGTAATCTAGAAAGACCTTTTGAAGCAAAAGATTTAGGAGAAAGGGCAGGTGGGTTGGTTCTAGACAGTGCTGTACAAGAGGAATGCATGTAGCCCCTAGCCCCCTGTTTTCATAATAACCACTTCTAATCACATTTCTCAAAACCAGCAGCAGTGAAGTAAGAAACCCAGTAACTGTACAATGTCTCCTAAAATAGCTTGAAAATAACTTTAAAAACACTCTCTAAAAATTCCGGAAACTGAAAAATATCTCCTTTACTCACTTGTACTCCATCCATTTTGCATTTACAGACTGCCTTGAAAAAAAATATTTTTAAATAGAATTCAAAGCACCCCGTGAAGAGAAGAAGGTTGCCCATCCATGCTATATGAGACCCTGTTTCCTAATTATTTTTACTTCCTGCTTTTCCCATTGCTGTGATTTGAACTGACATTCAAAACTCAATGTCCAATTATGCATTTATTTATTATTTAGAAATAGGCCAGGGGAAGGCAATTGCTTTTACAAACAATCCTTAAAATGATAGCAATCAAGCCACCCATTATTCCAAACATAGCTCCCAGCAAAAAAAAAAAAAAAAAAAAGGTGGGGGAAATGTATTTTGAAGTGCACAGAAGCATAAGCAACTGACTACAATTCCTAGGATGTCTTTTTCCAGGCTTGTGAGGTAGCTGCAGAGGTCTGTTGCATGACCCAAGTCAAAGATGAACTGTTTAAGAACTTACCAGCAGGTACTTTCTTTATGCTCTTTTGCACTCTGAAGCATGTTGATCAGGGGTATCCAAACTTGACAACTTCAAGACTTGTACATTTCAACTCCCAGAATTTTCCATGCTGGCTTGAGAATTCTGGGAGTTGAAGTCCACAAGTCTTAAAGTTGCCAAGGTTGGACACCCCTGATCTAGATTCACTCTGCATCTAGAATGCTCCCTGTTAACATGTCTATCAAAAGTAGGTTTGCTAGCCCTGGGGGATGTTATGTATACCTGTCTGCCAGTTGTATAAAACTGACTAGCTGCTTGCTTTCTTGGGTTCTAATAAGACAGATCAAGGAATTAAATTTTCCATGCCCTTTGACAAAAAATCATGACCTACTGTTACTAAGTGCACTGAGCTAGTTTATTTCCTGGTACATTGAGCTAGCTTACCACCTAGAGAATTGACCTTTGTGTACTTGTCTGAGCAGCAGCTCCTCCATGTCTCATGATTAAGAGGACCTTACTTAGAGTCACAGTGAATGTCCTGGTCCCCTTTCCCATGCAAGATATGCTTACCTTCTTGTGAGGAAGAATGGAAGAAAGATTAATCCCCAACTGAGCTGGTGAACTCTTCATCTGAAAGATAGTCATGGTTCTTTTGATCACCCCCCAATGTAGTAATTTCAACTCTTACTACCAGGTGTCTATGGAGATTCTCAGTCATCCAGGTCATGGTTGTCCCACAGATGCTTTTTCTTTTCTTTTTTCCATATATTTTATTGATTTTAAAACATAAATCACTTAATAGTTGGTAAACAGTGTGTTTGCTGGGTTTACATTTGTAAAGAAAAATCATTAACAATTGGTTTCTATAATCCATAATCCACATAGTACATTTAGTTGATTTCCCCTTTTCCCCAAAATGTCTTCTTTGCAAACCTTGAATTAATACAGTTCTTATTATTTTAATAGATAAGTTACATATATGATTTTTCCCAATATTGCTAGACATAATGATCACATCAATATAATATTTCTTTTCTATCTAATCATTCTGGTTGCCTCATCTTATATCCTGTTACAGTCCTTATTTAAATTTGTTTCTCCCATAAACTTCAAAGTATTCTTGCTGGTTAAGATCTTCTCAACAGTTAATTACATTTAAAGATTTAAATCCATTTTTCTCATATAAACCACCTCAACACTTTTACATTTCTTAAACAATAGGTAAAAACAGTAAACAAAAGGAAAAGAGAGCAAGAGTAAAGAAAAAAAGAGAGCAAGAGTAAAAAATAAAATACTACTTAAAATATATATTTCTCCTAAGCTAATATATATTCATTCCCAAAATTTCTTATTCTTTTAAAACATAATTAAAATATATTTAATCTTTAAATATTCCATTTAATGTATCTAAATCATCTAATCCTTTAACTCTTATTCAAAACATTTTTTTCTTTTTTATTTCAACAGTATTATATTACTTATATCAGGAAATAAAATAAAAGGCTTTTGCCTTTCCATGTTTCTTGAAAATCTTTTTCTTTTTCTTCTTCTCTGCTTCTCTTATCACTTCCTTTCTCTCTGATGTTTTCAACATCTCTACATTCCATTTTATCCAATCTGTTCTTTTGTCCTCAGATTTATTTTGTAGTCTTAAGGGATGAGCTGTTTTTTCCATTTCTTGTGAATTTTTCCCCACTAGGATTAAATCATGTTTTCTTACTTTAAGTTCCATCTTCGAGTCCCTATTTTCAATTTTATGTCCACTTATTTGTTTTGTCTGCTCCTTCTCTGTTGTTGTTTCCTGGAAGTTTTTTTGTTGTAGAGTTAACTTAGAAATAGATTGATTTATATTTTCAAATTTATTTTGGATTTCTTTGTGATTTGAACTCACTGTTGTTTGAATTAATTGCAGTATACTATATATCTCCTCCTGAGAGGTATTTATGTTTTCTTGATGTGTTCTATCTACATGTCTATGATCCATGATGGCCAAAAGTTGAAGTTTTCCTTCTTATCTGCAAATAGCGTTAGAATCCCGGTTAAATAGATATTTGTAATCCAAAGAATTCAAAAAAGTTTTTTTTCTAAAGTTTATAATCTCTCTTTGTCTGCAGCCCAGATTGTTGTCCTTTTTTTTGGTCACAGGTGTTCTTTGTTATTAAAGCTTTGAAGGTCACAAACACAGATTAGCTTTTCCCAGGTTTTGGCAAGTTCTCTATGGAGATCATAACCATCATAATCTTCATTCACCACTAGGTGTCAGCATCTATTTAGTTTTCAATATGAATGATGGTCTTTAAAATGAGAGTCTTAACCATTCAACAATTTTAAACTTGTCCAAAATTAAATTTTAGCTTTCAAGTTTATAAATTTATTTCATTACCATATATTTTGATCCTCCGTGGACATTTTAATTTGCTGCTTCTGTTAGTATAAGGGTGGGGCAGAAGTCCCCCTTCTTCACTTTCAGAGGTATTTTGCTTCTTGGGGATCTTTTCCAGGAAATTAAGTATGGAATGGAAAAGGGAAAATCAGATTCCTCACCCAGTTTCAAGCACGCTATTTATTGTTGTGCTGGTTAGTTCTTTTGGACTTTGGTTGCGAGTAGCTTGGGCTGATCGGTGAAATACAGCCTTTCTCCTGTTCCTTTCTTCCTCCCCAAGATGAAAGGAACAACCGCCATCATTCCAGAATCACCGGGACACCTTTCTTTCTTTGCCGCCTCTCTGGGGCAGCTTGGATCCATTAGGGTCTCCAAGCAGGATGAAAATTATCCACGGGGGGGGGGGGTGCGGTGGTCCGCAAGCTCGTGACCAGTTGCTACCGCGCAGGACCGGAAGTCCCCAAAGGTGCTTTTTCAAGAGGCAACTGGACTTTCTTCTTTTTCTTTGAAGATGGTTTCACTTCTCCTCCAAGAAGCTTCTTCAGTGCTGACTGGATGGTGGAGAATGGAAGGATTTATATTCCTTGCAGAATGGCTGGTCATTTGCATTCTTTTAGAGAGTTGTTGAGGCCATTTGGAGGTTTATCTGTGTCCTCAAGGTCACCTGAGTGGTGAAAATGGGTGGGGAGCCTTCTTAGAACTGCTGAAAGGACTGTGTTGTAGACTGGAGATAGATGATGTTGTATCCCTCCCCCTCTATTGAGAGAGGGCTCTTCAATTTTGACATAGATGGCTTCTTTGACCCCTCTTTCAAACCAGCGGTCTTCTCTGTCCAAATTGTGGACTTTGCTGTCTTCAAAAGAGTGGCCTTTATCTTTTAAATGCAGATGGACTGCTGAATCTTGTCCTGATGGATTTGTGCCATGTGTTTATGAAGTGATTGTTTTCTTTCCCCAATGTACAGATCTGCACATGGCTCACTGCATTGTAGTGCATATACCACGTTGCTTAGTTTGTGTCTGGGTGTTTTATCTTTGGGATGGACAAGCTTCTGTCTTAGTGTATTCTTGGGTTTAAAGTGTGCACGTATGTTGTGTTGGCTGAAGATCTTCCTGAGCTTTTCAGATATTCCTGTAACGTATGGAATGACAACAATGCTTCATTTATTGTTCTCTTCTGTTAAGGAGGAGCTTCTGCTGGGTCTTTTGGGGGATGTATGAAGGCCCAGTTGAGATAGCCACATGTTCTGAGGGCTTCCTTGATGTGTTTTAGTTCTTTTTCTTCCCCACCATTGCTGGTAGGCAGGCCTGCAGCTCAGTGATGTAGGGTTCTGATAACTCTCATTTTGTGCTCTAGTGGCTGGTGAGAATCAAAATGTAAATACTGATCTGTGTGTGTGGGTTTTCTGCAAACTTCAGTGCTAAGGCTTCTGACCTTCCTTAATGTGTACTGCACAGTCCAGAAAGGCTAGACTATTTCCCTCAACATCTTTCCATGTGAATTTGATGTATCTGTCCACACAGTTGATATGTTTGGTGAACGCTTCCAATTTCTGTGTTTTGATCTTGACACAAGTATTGTCCACATACCTATACCAGTGAATGGCTGGAATTCCTGTAAAGGAGTTTAGGGCTTTGGTTTCTACCTCATTCATGTAGGGATTGGCCACAATGGGGGACACAGGTGATCTCATGGTGCAGCTATATTTTTGTCTGTATAAACCTTCATTGTATTTAAAATAGGTAGTGGTGACTTCCAGTTTGCCATCGCAGCAGCTGCGGCCACTGGAAGGCAAGCTCCATCTTCCGGGTTCGGTTTTGCTCCGCTGGGGGACCCTGGAAAGGGTTGAGAGTCACCCTGTGGGGGCGACAAGCAAGGAGGGGACCCCCGCTTGATCATGGGAGGGCAGTAGCCCTTCCTCTCAATCCGGGACAGCCCTCCAAATCGGTGGACAAAAGATCGGCCATAGAAATATGGCTTGTCACTAAGCTGCAGACAGCCGAAGTAAAACTTAACACCAGGCACTTCTAAAGCAGCACAGATGAGATGGTGAGATCTGAACCTCTCTTCAATCCCAAGTATTTTCTTTTCCTGTAAAAGCTGCCCAACGCATCTTTCCTCCTGTGAGAGGGAAGGGAACTTCTATCCCACCCTCTAAGAATAGCGGTGATTGACTATACAGGGGAGTTAAAACACTGAAAGAATAACCTTAATCTAACTGGATTTATATGCTTCTAAAATTTGGGAACCAAAAGATTTCTTATCTTTACAGGAGACTTTGGTTTTTATTTACAAAAAAGAAATAAAATTGGGAAAAGGATTATAAAAATTTTGGACTTAAAAAACCTTAAACGGCATTGGTGATATCTTGTGGCCAAGTTTGATATTACAACTTGTTATTGTCTAAAGGAGACTTGGCTTGAAGCCCAGACTATAGCTAAGACTTTTTCAACCTTGACAAATACCAGCTGTGAGAAGCTCAGCTGTGTCCTATACCCAGTTATAAAAATATTTTCATTCTCTGACTTTAAAGCCCTCAACCTAACACACCATCAAGAGAATATGGATGAAGACCAGGAACAGATTCTTTTTATGTTGAAAGCAATACATGAAACCATTCTTTCAGCTTGTGATGAAATAAGATGCTACAGAAAAGAACAAGATGTCAGCCTAGATATACGAACCCAAATTTTGACCACAATTAAAGAATCAAGTATGCAGAAGATAACAGAAGAAGTGGAACAATTAAATACTATGATAGAGGATTCAGCTGACCAACAAATACAGTCAATGGAAAATCCAGAAAAGGGACCGACAACACTGAAAATGGAAAAGACTTTCTATATAAATTAGAAGAAATTTGAGGAGCAAGAAGAAGAAACCGAAGGGAAGACAAACATATCAGGACAATTATGGGGATTTGGAATAATAGAGTTAGTGTTAGTTCAAATATGGGACAGTAGATATTAAGGGAAAAAGAGAGGAAATATTTGATGTGGTACCTTGAGATTTGTACTAAAATTTTTGTATGCTATTGAATTATCGATTAACCCAGCCACCATGTTGCTTTTTAAATACTTAAATGTAAAATTAGAAAATTAATAAAATACTACAGAAAAAAATAGGTAGTGGTCAGGCAGAGGTCCAGCATGGCACATATGTAGTAATATTGTGGCTTGTCAATGGCATTGTCCTTTAGTAGGTTTTGCAAGAAATCAATGACTTTTTTCTTGTAACTGCTGGTGGGATCTTTCTTCAGAGTCTCAGACATAGCAGTGTCCTTCAGAAGGCTGTTCATTTTGGCCTTGTAGTCATTGTGTTCAGGATGACTGTGCATCTTCCTTTATCAGCTGGCAGAATGGTGATGTTTGGGTCTCTTCCTAGGGATGTCACTACTCTCCTTCCTTGAATTGTGAGGTGGGAAGGGGGTGTTTTGGCACTGGTGAGGGCTGTAGATAACTTTATACTTAATATCTGCCTCTGGTTCTGCCAGCTTAATGTTCCTGATGTCTGTGGCTATGAGGAGATCTACAATTGGTGTTACTGCAAAATTCAGCCTTTTGGCTAAAACATTATTTTCTGTTTGGGTAAGCTCTTTGTCAGACAGATTTCTCACACATTGGTCAGTTTTCTGAGACATGTCACTGTCCATCTGAGTTGTTTTTTGTGTTTTGTGTGTTTTTCATATCTAAGCTGTAGGGTAAAAAAAATGTTTTTTTGTCGTTCTTTGCTCTTGTTGTGTTGTGTTTGTTGTGCCTTCTTTGTAAATTCTATGACCTGTCCCAAAATTTCTGTTGGTAAAAGTGATTTCACTCCATTACTGGAACACAAAGTCCAAGAGCTGAAAAATAGTCAAAACCCTTAATGGTGGGGATCGTTAATAAAATCAGCTGTGATCTGAGTCAGCTTAAGATTTCCTGATGGTTTACCTCTAAAAAGTGAAAACCTGGATGGATAGGTGGGAAGAGACTCGGACTCAATATAAATAAGCACTACATTTAAAGAAATTTCTCAAAAATCTCTGCGGACTAGAAGTGTGAGTAAGCCAAGAAAAGGTATGAGAAGATTATAGGAGGCAACATTGCTTCAATTCTCAATGTATCATTTTGTGTGTCCAAAGCTGAATGCTCACCTTATTTTTTTCCCACTTTAGGGAAGAGGTATAGCTCATAAATAGACCACATGAGACCACTTTGTGAGAAAATAAAATATAAACTCCTCAGAGGAGAAGGATAGCAATGAAAACTGCTTTTATGGACAAAGATGTACAAATCACCATTCATCAATATCTGGATGTTCATTTCAGCTCCATTAGTTATATGTGACTATTTGTATTAGAGGGCACAAAATTTCTTTCTCAATTCCCTATCAAATCTGTAGGCAGACCAATTGGAAGAAGAAGTTTTCAGATTCTCTTTTGAAAAAATATAAATTCAGGATTCCTCCTTGCTGTCACCATTGTAGAAAAAAAATATAAATAGTTCTCCAATGGGGAAAAAAGCAGGAAAATCACTGAAGAGGTGACTGTAGAGTGAATGACAAGACTTTAATCTTTAACCACCTCATCATTAAATAAGCACAATAATATTCTATAGGTAGTCCTCGACTTAAAATAGTTACTTTAGTGACTATTTGAAGTTACAATGGCACTGAAAAAAGTGACTTATGACTGTTTTTCACACTTATGACAGTTGCAGCATCCCCCATGGTCATGTGATCAAAATTCAGATGCTTGGCAGCTGACTTATATTTATGACGGTTGCAGTGTCCTTGGGTCACGTGATCACGTTTTACAACCTTCTGACAAGCAAAGTCAACTGGGAAGCCAGATTCACTTAACAACCGTGTTACTAACTTAAAAACTACAGTGATTAGCTTAACAACTGAGGCAAGAAAGATCGTAAAATGGGGCAAAATTCACTTAATAACGTTTTGCTTAGCAATAAATATTTTGGGTTCAATTGTGGTCGTAAGTTGAGGACTACCTGTATTCCTCCAGGATAAATTTCTCTAAAATTTCTTCCGTGAAATAATTTTTAAAGTAAGTTCATTCTTGCTTTCATTCAAGAATAAATGGAATGAGAACTGGTAGAAAAACAAGGTAGGAAAATGTCTAATTTATTTGTAACTAGAAATCAGAACAGAAGAAGATTCAGTCCCTTGAAGAAAGTCTGGTTGGAGTATGCATTAGATGAAACAAGAATGAATTAAGAGATGAGTATTCACCATCAAATTTTCAAAATTTTGCCCCAGAGAAAATTTATCACTAAAAGTCAACATTGACTTCATGGCACATAATCAAATGCCATATTCAGATATCTGGAAAATTATTACATGGAAATGTTGGAGTGTACTTGATCTCAATTACATTGGAGGGGAAGGACCCTCATCAATGAAATCAGATTACAAGAAAAATTATAGCAAAATTTTGTTAGAGATTCTTCATCAGGAAGAATCTCCTCATAGTACCAACTATTTGAGGATGAGACAGATGTGGTCACTGATTAGGCATGCTGTGGCAACAGGTGACAGCTTGATCTTACAGATCTTTCACTTCAGTGCTTCTGTAATATGACTGGGAGAGATCTGTCCCCCATGAAATGATTGTTATTTTGCCAAGCTATCAAACCCTAAGGATCTGATGTCTGCTTTGGTACAGCAACCAAAGAGGACAGGTACAGACTTCAATGGATAGTTAGGACTGCAGAAAAAACAATTGCAACAGCCTGCCTTCCATTGAGGACCTGTATACCACACGGGTCAGAAAGAGGGCTGAGAAAATATCTACAGACCCCTCACATCATGTACATAAACTGTTTCAACTCCTCCCCTCAGGATGCTGCCATAGGGCATTGCATGCCAAAACAACTTGACACCAAGACAGTTTTTCCCCTGTCTTGGTGTCCCCTTGTGCCTTCACTTTGCTGAACACCTAATTCCCACAGTACTGTCTTGTGTCTAAAAATACACCCATGTAGTATGGCTGTATTACTATTATCCTTCTCATGTTTTCTACTACCTTCTCATATTGGCATCTTATGATTATATCACTTTGTTGTTTGTATGTACACTGTGAGCTTATGCACTGGAGACAGATTCCTTCTGTGTCCAATCACACTTGGCCAATAAACTATTCTCTTCCAGAAACAAAATAAATATCGGTCAAGGGCTGACTGGTCAATTAAAGCAGCTGTGCCTTACGAAGAGTACCATATTGACCTTCAACAGTTGCCGAAGAACTTGTTGTGCTCTGGATTGCTGGAGACAATAAGGAAGGATTTCCCTCTACCTCCTTTTTTCAAGACCGCTACTACTTCCCAAGGTCAACAGTAACCCAGGAGTCTGAAGAGCATTACAGAGAGGAAGCCTCATGGCTTCCTGTCCTTCACAATTGGTCAGTTCCACCAATCTCAACATTCAGACTAGAAGACATGTGAGGTGGGCATGTGAACTGAAATGGGAATAGAACCCATCTATGGAATAGGCATTCACTCGCATGTGTGCAGCCTCTGGTTTCTAGTTAATAGCCACGGGGATGCAAATTTTCCCCACTCTTTTCTTGGTGGATTGGGCCATTCCCCTCGGAACTAGTAAGTATCAGCTTCAATGTCACAAAGATTTCAGGGGCTAAGTAAGGGCAAAGAGCCCATAGAAATAAAACTTATTTTTGCAACTCTGCTGAATACTGTGACCTCTTTGCAGAAAGCTGCCATTTTTCAGCTTGTCTGAGTTTTAAATATATATTTTTTCTTTTTTCTTTTCCTCCTTGCTAAAATGGATATTGATTTGATCACAGCTTTTACAGTTCTGCCTTCATGGTAGCTCTCTGATCTTGCTTGGCATTTTAAGCCATTCATCTCCAGCCTGGTATATATATACAAAGGCTTTGATAGGAAATCAGATAAGAGGTTTTCTTGAAGATTAAACAAGAAAGTAATGAAATGATCCAGGAGCTCCAGTGAAAGCAAATGCTTTCCCACACCAGCCTATCTGGAGCCTCTTTGACCTGGGTTCACTGATGGAGTCACAAGTGACTGCCCAAAGCAAAAATAATGCAAACCTTTCAATGGTATCTTGTCATTCACTGGAGCCGCGGCTGTAGCACATTGATCATATCTGCCACCCATAAATATCAAGCCTACAGGCAAGTGGCTGATGCTGCAACTTCTTTGAAACCTCTCTGATTTACTGTGTAATACTGCAGAGGGTATAATGTAACTTTAGCATAGAATTCTAGGATTTATGGCAGAGAATGCTGAGCTACTTTGCCACTAGATTCAGTGCTTTCCAATACCAGTGCACTTATGGTCTGAATGTGCAGAGGTGTTAATTAGAAGCAGAATAGGACATTGTGGGGCGTCGTGTTGCAAAGTGAGGGGCCAGGAAAGGCCTCCACATTTCAAGCACTGTGATGTCCAAGGAAAGAGCACTCTGAGGAGATGCTAAGATTGCTACCTGGTGAAATGGCCCATAGCTTTGCTTTCTGCCAAGAGTTACTCTTCTATCAGACATCACAGTCTGATAGAGGAGCAACTATACTGCAAAGTTATGGGCCCTTTCACCAGTTAGCAATCTAGCATCTCCCACTCTTACCCTTTAAATCCTGAAGTAAATGCACGTACATTTAATTATCCCCATAGACTTCAGGAAAAGATGCTAAGGTTTAATATAACTTTATCTCCCATTATCTCCCATCCCATTGTATGTACATTGTGAGCTTATGCTCACAAGCCCATAATTATGATGACCCAATTATTCTGCTCATCCATCCTCCTTTCATGAGATCTAGTACAACCCACCTATCCATCCTCTTACCTCAGGTCCTTCCCTCCAGTACTCCATTGACCTTTTCTATGGTTCTGGAAGCAGCATCAAAGCCAAGGAAGGAAGTTTCTCTCTCCTCCATTCCTCCCCCCCACTACATTATTGATCCCCCTCCCAGTTATTGACCCAGGTTGTACTATTAAAATGACATTACCTGTGAATCTGGCATCATGGTAAACAGAAGCAAAAGAAAGATTAATTGTTTCTCCTTTCTATCTTCATAGGTAGAGAAACAAAACAGGTACAGGTGTGGGGGAAGAAGCCTCATCTGTGCATGGATAGGTGGCAGGAGGTAGGAAGGTTTATCTCCATCTCTGATAAGGATTTTAACCTGATCTGAATAAGAACCTACTTTCTTCTTCATGATGGCCTTCAAGAAGAATTGCAGCCTAGCATGGCAGATGCTTTATTATATGCCAACCTTGTCCAACATGTGTACCTTTTGAATGTATGACTTCTCATTATTCTATTTATTTGTTTATATTTCAAATGTCTAAACTGCACATCTCTCTCAGATATTGGCTATGATGACCAGAGGATTCTATGCATTGGATGTCCACACCCCTTACCTTGTTCTTTTTTCCCCTTTATAACCTTATTTATCTTGTACTTTTACCTTTTTTGTTTTATTGTGAGCTGCCTGGAGTCTCTCTGGAGTTGGACAGTGTCTAAATTGCATAAATAATAAACAAGCAATTAAACAGATTTCTGCAAGGCCCATAACTTGGAGAAGGCTGGTGTAAACTGAGGTAAAATATTTATGAGTATCCATTTGATATTTTATAAGCCATGGATTGTTTGTAAACAGAACCTTCTTGGTAAGATGATTATTACATTTATGCAACCTGCTTTTTATTGAGAGGATTAGCATGATCAAAGTTACTGGACCAGATCCTTGGTAGCCTTTCAAAATTTCTGCATTTCTATGCCCTTATACAGTACTCTGGATCAGTGTTTCTCAACCTTGGCAACTTAAAGATATGTGGATTTCGACTATCAAAATTTCTTAGCCAATGTGAAGAACACTGCTCTAGATCTTGGGTTTCTTCTCTCATCCTCTCTCACTGATAAAGGATCATAGATGTAATTCATCCTGCATGCTCCTCAACTTTATCAAGTACCTTCTCTTTACTGTTTCAGAAAAATAAAACGAACAGCCTATAACATGAAGATGTGAGTTCCTTTGATAAAGATCTTGAAACAGAGATTGGGCAATCATTGGTAGTGCAGTGGTTGGAATGCAGTATTGCAGGTTAATTCTGCTGACTGCCGATTGCCAGCAGTTTGGCAGTTCAATTTTCACCGGCTCAAGGTTGACTCAGCCTTCCATCCTTCCGAGGTCAGTAAAATGAGGACCCAGATTGTTGTGGGCAATAGGCTGATTCTGTAAACTGTTTAGAGAGGGCTGTGAAGCACTGTGAAGCAGTATATAAGTCTAAGTCAGTGGTTCTCAACCTTTTTAATGCTGCGACCCCCAACCGGTCGTAAGTCGAGGACTAAACCGGTCGTAAGTCGAGGACTAAACCGGTCGGAAGTCGAGGACTACCCAACCGGTTGTAAGTCGAGGACTTTCCCTGCCCGGGAGTGCCGCGCATGCGTGGTTCCGCCCCCTGCGCCGGCCGAGGCGTAGCTGGCAAGTGGCAGAGACGGAGCAGGCCGACCACCAGCTGGCTCAGCCCAAGGGAGGTAAGGCACCCGCCGGAAAAGGGGAAAAAAATGGCGGACAGCCTTGCTTGGCGACCCCCGTGAAATGGTCGATCGACCCCAAATGGGGTCGCGACCCATAGGTTGAGAACCACTGGTCTAAGTGCTATTGCTATTGCTATTTGTCAGAGATACTTGGCAGATTCTGCAGTGAATGTGAAGTTGGACTTGCTATTGCCAAGAACCCTTCCAACTTTTCTATGGTTCTACTAGATGCAAATTTCCAAATTAGCATTATAGAATATAGGAAAGGATTCATGTTCATGGGTAAAATAAGATCTGAGCTGTACTAGACTTAATTAGCATAGTACAATTCCTTTGAATCAGGCCTTTAGTACAATATTATTTGGGGAATACTCCTATTTAGCATTCCAGCTATTTTATTCAAGTGCTTCTCATCTTTTTCCTTTTTGCTGTCATCAAGACCACAATATCAACCAGTCAGCAACATGACACAGGTTAGCCCATGGCATATAGGAATCTATATTTATCTGCATGACTACAAAATTAAATAACTTTTTTTTTAAAAAAAATGTCCCAATCTCATTAAAATGCCTATCAAGAGGTGATGATGTTTCTGCCTGAAATCTTATGAGAATGAAGTCTCCTATTGTCAGAATTTTACAGAATAATTTTGATCTTGTGATATGCTGACATTAAAGATGCTTTAAATTGTATTTGGCATCAGTGTCACTGATCACCCACAGTTGCATAGCATCAAGGTGCAGCAAATTCCATTCCTTTGCAACCCCCTCCCCCAATCTGTCAACCTTCTGCATCCACTGAACATGTTTAATTAATCAAAATTTAGGTCTCCCTCCCCCATTTTAAAAAAATTCTTTCTTTTTTGAGGGTTGAAGGTTATTGTGCCAATTTCAGTGATATTAACATTAACATGGATTTTTCAGTTAATTCCATTCTCTCTTTCAGGGCATTTTTAAAAAAATTTCTCACTGTATCTTGGAAATCTAAAACCCATCCAGCAAATAAGAATGGCCATTGTATCTCTCCTTCTTTTCCAAACTCTTTCTTCTTTTCCAGCCACTACATTCCATTGGTAATCTTCCTCCTTCCGTTATATATTCAAGATGGACAATATTTAATATTTATCTGCTACGTATATGTAGGGATGTGGGTCTATACATATGTTGTTCATAGTATGTTTAGGTGTGTGTCATGTATGTGTTTCACTTTGAGAGCAGGCAACTAAATTTCATTTTTGATGTGTGCCATTGTGCCCACAGTATAAAAATGACAATAAAGGTTATCTTATCTTATCTTATCTTATCTTATCTTATCTTATCTTATCT
>NW_015387447.1:238166-258144 GCF_001527695.2 Protobothrops mucrosquamatus | reverse complement strand
TCGTTTAGGCTATTATTTCATTAATACAGTAGATTTGAACCAGAAATAAAAGGGCTCATAGCTATTCCAGTTAAATATTTTGACTATATTTATCTTTCTAATTCCAATGGATTCCTAGGATTATATCTCTAGGTAATCTCGGTTGATTTGGAAAAACTAGCAGGATTTGACCTTGGTTTGTACTTTAACACCAGAAAAATACTGTGTTGGATTGGGAAGTTGAAAAAAAACAAACTCCAGAAGAAGCAATAAGAAGCCACTTTAATATTGTCACCAAGAAAACTATGTGACATATCCATAAAGTGAGCAGAGCCAGGCTTGGTCTGAAGGAGACTTTATTTTTAACTACTTTGGACTAAACCAATCTTGTTGGATAAATTTTCAGAGTATATAAAAAGAATGGCAAAAATAGGCATGTTATTCTTTTTATATTGCATTTCATAAAGCATTCAGTAATATAGTTGCGGATTTCTGTTCAGCTAAAGGTCAGCTGTGGTCTCAGGGAAAGCTGTCATATCTCATACCTAACTGCTGCTTCCAGTTGCAGTTCAGTGCGGTGTGAATTTCAATGTAAAAATTCATTATTTTCACTTCTCGGTGATCAAAATCTTCATTGGAAGGCTGGCTGGACAATTTTGCTCTTGCTCATAATAGTCTCTGCATCATTTTTTTTTAATGACACAAGCATTTTGAAGCAGACAGAATGGTGGCAACAATTCAGCCTTGCAAGCTATGAATTATCTCCAAATTTATAACAATTTCCTTCTTCTATTTGATATATTTCTCCTTTGAAATTATTTCACACAAAGCAACAGTTTGTTATCAGACATTGCTGCATTACTCCTATAGCTGCATGCAAATACATCCATTTGCTGGAAATGGCTTCTGTGAGGAAGGTGGACTTAATTATCCTCTTAGTGATTTGTTAGGTGAATTAACTGGCTGAACAGGAATGCTTAACTCTATTTTGATAACCAGAACAATGAATGTCTTTTGTCCATAATCCTCTGTTTTCCTGCTTCCACAACCAAATGCTGTAAGACAGCAAGACTATTGCTTAATTTCAAAAATAAGGGGCTTAGAATATGAATTTAGAGCTTAAACAATACGCAGGCATATTTCATAATTTTAGATCACACTATTCTATCTTGAGGCTGCTTACATATTTTACATGTTGCACTGGTAATGTTACCTAGTTGGGTAATGAAATGCCTATAAGAAAACAATCATGCTCAGAGTGCACCAAGGAATCCACATGTTTTACCTTCTTCAGAGTAAGAGGCCAAAGGGTACTGACTAGTATTTTAAGAAAGAAAATAAGCACATAGTTTACATGCCCATCCTGTTTTATAGATGTATCTATAAAACAGGAGCAGCATGTTTTCCAGGTCCGCTACTAAGCATGCAGGGTAATAATGCACTAGAGAATATGCCTATCTCCCTGAATTAGGATCCACTACAGAAAAAAAGAGGATAACTGAATGGAGTGAGCATGTTCACAGACAAACTTCTATAGCCTGTTGTATTTTCCGCAATGCATTGGATCAGACCTAAAACTACAATGGATCTACTAATGCTACTCTACTAATCATAACAAAGACATGAGGAAGTTTAATTACCTTGATGCTTTCCAAATGTAATTCCTTAGTAGGCGTGTCTAATTTTCTACAATCCTGGAACAATTTTTTCTTTTATGTATTTCTGCTGCTGATGGCTTCAGTAATGTTAGATGGTCTTATCCCCACTGGAATATAATTTCCAGCTACATGATTTTTCTGCTAGAACTCAGTGTCAATGAGCTACCAAGAACACTCCCACCAACATGGACAAGGCAAGCCACTAGTATATAAAAATAAGAACAAACCCACTCCCTGATGACATTATCTAGTTTGGTAATGAAATGTCTGCAAGAAAATCACTGAGCTCAGACAGCATCAAGCTCAGACAGCACCAAGAATTCCTTAGAATTGAGTGTCCCATATATGGAACCTCAAGGTACCATAAATTCATCAAAAGGAATACAGTCATGAGAAACAAGGAAATGACATGGGCATTGCTAATTTGGGTGCCTGGGGTTGGTAAATTCTTCTTATTTATGAACCTGTGTGAATCAGTCTATAGGTTGCTGTTGCTGTTTAATGTCTTTAGTCCTGAATACAAGTAATTCAATGAGGGCATTTGTTCATAACCATAAACTTGTCTTGGACTCATATTGGATCTGCAGAGGTGAGAGAAATGCCTGGTTGGAGATTTGGCAGCAGACGTGGGTAATGTGTGTTGGACAGGAATGAGAAAAGGATTTGATAAAGACTTGGAGCTTCTTCTGGAGTCAATTTCTTGAACTTAACATTAGCCTTGTGGAAAAACTGAGGCTTTATCTAAACATACTATAAAGGAACCTTGCAGTTTCCATCATTTCTACCTGTCCCACCAGATCCAACAAAGTAGACCAGCTCCAAGTCCCTTCTGTGAAACAGTACCATCCTATAGGACCCAGGAAACATACCTTCACTGCCTTGATGTTGATATCTGGGGGATGGTGAGTCTCTTGTCAAATGTGTGACTCTTGTGTGCTATTGCTGTTGCTTTTAATGGCATTTTTTCTGTTCCATTTTTGTATTGGCTTTTGTGCTGCTATTAGCCACCTATATACTCCCTTAAGTTTGCCATCCATCCATTATTTCCAAACAAATAATGTTCACTTTTTCCTTTCCCCAATGGGATTTTTCTTTTTTTCTTTGATGTAGAACTGGGGCACAGGGAGCGGGGAGCAGCATCCTTCAGATTTCAGAATTGTCCGAGATTTCTCTTTCTTCTGGTTGTAAATGGGTATAATTAGTAATATATATATATATATTGCTGATGTTAAAATCTTGATGCAGTGGAGTATAAAACCTCTATTCCAGGGAAAATGAGTTCACATGTACTCACCAACAAATGGTGAGACATGGAGGACTGGATAAAGTAAGAGTCATGATTTGTAATGCAAGCAAAGAAAGCATAGAAGACTTGCTAGATAATGAAAACCAAAAGTAGCAGCCAAGAGCTTGTAAGGAGCTACATTCACCTACTGTAGCAAGAAGGTTGTAGTTTGAAATAGTTGCTATAAAGTGGGCTTAATTGGGAGAAGACAGACTGTCCCACTCATTTCAATACTGTTCAGTAGATACAAGCAAAAGAGGACCAAAGCCAGTAAAAAAAAACTCTCAGTAAGTATTTATAAATTAGAATGTTAAGAGAGAACAGAGCAAAGATCCTGTTGAATCTCCCAGCCCAGTGCAGTTTATTCCCACACCTTTTTTTTTGTTGCTTTAGAGAGAAACCTGAGCGCCAAACTAGATTTCTTATGGAAAGGGCACCTAGGAGTTTGGTGACCCACGAGGAAGGAGGGGAGGAAAAAGGTCTCGGGTTCAACCATCGTCAAGGGAGAAGAGAGTTGAGTTGGCTTATTGTGGAACATAAATAACATGTGACTAGGGAGAAAGTATATCCTTGATCATCCTTTTTTAATCTTGGCAACAGGGCCACTTAATAAAAGCTACATATAAGAAATGTTAAAAATATTAAAAACAAACATATCACTTATTGACATTAGCACCAGGGTTACCTTCTTTTTCCTATGATAACTACCTAAATTTCAGATGAATGCTTTCTGTACATTTAATCCCAGTCCTATGTTCTGTGTTTGGAGTCACTGAAACAGAAGCAAACTGATTTATAGGTAATCAGCTTTTTATTATTCCTTTGCATAGCATTTTATTGCCTCACCAGTTTTTCCCTGATTTTTGTATGAGCTTCTTGGTTTATTGCAAGCTATAAAAATTACCTGGAATCAATTGTAAAATGTATGAAGAACACAATCTTGCTAATGTTTCATTGGTTGCTTTATTAAATGCCATACTATCTCATGTAAAGGTCTTTCTTTTGGCCCGACTGTGCCAAATTAACCTTTCTCATTATGTCACCTAATAGCCTTGAGTGATCTTTTCAAAGAGGTGCAATATACACAACTCATAAATTATGGACAAACAGGAGTGAGTCTTCCTTGTTTATAGTCACCTATTATTTGGGTCTAATATTTCAGCTGAAAATGATACCACAGTAAGCCATTCCACCAGAAGGGTGAGCAAGCCAACATTTTTCCATTGCAGCTTTACTTAGCTCCAGCAAAATCGCTACCAAGGACAAACCATTGCAATAATTCACCATGCCATTCAGATTGTGAAGTTCTTTAGATGATGAATATTTCCTTGGGCACCTTTGTCTGAGAGTTGTTGGCCAGCCTGAGTTGCAATCTTTATAGGCTGTTATTCTCTTCTGCTGCATCAGCTTTAACCAAGCTTGTGGACACAACCTCTCTGTGTACTATCAGAATTAATAGCAATAGGTCATACACCCTCAGCAGGCTGCTGCTTCATTCCTTCCCTGAAGGACCAAGCTGTAAAGAAATACAAAGAATTCAGCTGCCAGGAAATATAAAATTACAACAACCTTTCCACGCTCAACCACAGTATTTTCTTTAATTATAGAACACCTTGCATTTCTTCACAGGATAATTAGATCATGACTTGTTTTAATCTCCTCAGGACAGTTACGGCTGATCTGACCTTGAGGGAAATTTCAAGTGCCAACATTAGCTCCTTGTTTTACTCCATCCTCTTGTGGAGAAGCTGCATTGAGTTTGCCCTCAACTGGAAACCATGATGGACAGTGGTGTTTTTATTGGTATAATGGAATTTAAATTATCCTCTCTAATTCAGAAAAGATTATGGCTCCAGAAGAGATGGGGCTGTTTCCTGTAGATGGGTGCCTTGGAGAAATGGTATTCTGATGAAGACCATCATCATTGAGAAAACCATGGACAGATTATCTGGCTTTAGTAGCAGTTCTCCAAACAGTAACAACCTTTAATTGTCCATAATGTCCCAAAAGACTGGATGAGAGTTTAGGAGAATGGAAGCAGGTTAACAGCGACATATGACCTCTAGCCCCATTTTGGTTGCAAAGAGAGCATTGAAAGTTTGTAAATAAACAAAAACATCTTCAAGGCAAAGAGATGCAAAATATATGAGTTAACCCTTTATGAGATGTAAAGTGTCTATTTTCCACTGTAAACCTTTCAAGCTCCACATGCCACTAAAAAGATCTGGAGAGCTAACTCCCATATTCAGCGATATCAATGCAGGCCCTGCAAGCCGTAAGTCCCTGATGTTGATAAAAAATCAAGGAAATGTGCAAACCCAGCATTCTAAAAAGTGAATCCCTGGAGCAGCTAAAATCAGCAGTGCGGGAAGGGATGAGTAAGTGTTGGCCCCTGACCCATTATTTTCCTACTTGTAAAAGAGGATTCTCTTCACCTCACCAGGTCTGCTCTTTTTTTTGTAAGCACATTACAGGTAGCAATTCTTTCTGAGTGTTTTGTGGCAAAAATAAATAGATAGATAGATAAATAAATAGAGATGGTTACCAAGGGTCTTTTATTGGGGGATTTCTCTTGGTGATATCTCTAAACTGAAAAATCTTGGACAGAAGTAACAGTAATTAATGGGAGAACAAATAAACCTGTTTTCAATCAGATCCAAATACATCTCTTCAATGTTGGGAGCCTTCTGTTCTCTCACGCTTCTATACCTTTTGCTGCTAAAATGTTCAGCTTTCAAAACCTTCAGTGATTTAGCACAAAACCCCTGATGCATCTCTAACAAGGGAATATAATTAGATGAACCAGGCGCACGGTGTTATTCTACCAAGGATTGTCTCTGCAATGAACCTTTGAAAGGCAAAAGACAGACTCCCCCTGGAATACACAACAGCAGAAGCTACAAAATACCATATGGAGATAGTGATGTTGAATATATCAGCGAAAATCAAGAGAGAAAATATATCTCAAAAGACATCAACATATGGCAAACATCAGGCAGGCTGAAACAATGTTTATTCTGTGAACTGTGGAAAAAGCACACATGTGCTAGAATGTGATGGTGGGAAGATCAATTTATACAGGGCTGTTGAGCATATGTTTACATCAGAAAGCAATCCTTGAGGACCAGACAGAGTAGCACATAGAAAGGGGATAAGATTCTAAAATTATTGGCATTTTTGGCAGTAATTCAGTAAACCAGCACAGTGGAGTCAGTAAAATATAACATGTAAACTTTTCTTAATTACATATGACCAAATATTTTGGAATAACTCTGCTTAGAGGGCTTCTGTTTAGAATGGACCAAGTTTTCTTCTAGGGGGAGGATACTTCACCTTTATTTCCAAAGATCAGGCTGGATGAGCAACTGTCAGAAATGCAGGGAATTGGACTAGAGTAGGCATATCCAACCTTGACAACTTTAAGATGTATGGACTTCAAATCCCAGAATGGCTGACTGGGGAATTCTGGGAGTTGAAGTCCACAAGTCTTAAAGTTGCCAAGGTTGGATACCCCTGGCCTAGAAGATCTCTAAGCTTCTTGAAACTCTTATGAGTCTTTGGTTTGTCCATCTCAGAAAAAAGTAAAGGGTTTGTGGAATTGTAATTTAGATTATTTGGAAGACACTAAGTTGCCAGTGCCTGGTATAGAGTGGTGTCAACAGACCAATTCGCTCCCACCACTACTGATTGTGTGGGGCTGATTCCTTTTCTTTTGCATTTCAGCATACCTTAGATCTAAGTTGATCCAGTTGATCAGATTCTTCTTTTTAGTTTCTCCATGGCACTGTTTTGTTCCAATCCTATTGGCATCCAATCATGTGAGTTACAAAAAAAGAGAATGATGCATAGGGAAGGTTTTTTTTTAATTATATGAATGTTACATTTTGCTCTCTAGGTTGTGTGCAACTTTGATCCACTCAAGAGCTATTCCAGATTTACCATGAATTGTCAAGCTTGTTAAGAGCTATGCTCAAAAAATGAGCATAGACAGGACCCAAAATGAGCACGGCCCATTTTTCTGAATGTTTTAACATTTACATTATTTTTACATCATGTTTGATATTTTAGACTTAGAGAATGTTTAGAAAGCAGAAACTTTTTGCTTCATCAGTAGAGGGTGCTAGATATCCTGTGTTCATTAGTTAAGTAGTTCTCGTTATTAATGAAATGCTGTAATTGGTTTGCGAGAAATAGAATAGAATAGAATAGAATAGAATAGAATAGAATAGAATAGAATAGAATAGAATAGAATAGAATAGAATAGAGCTGGAAGGGAACTTGGAGGTCTTCTAGTCCAGCCCTCTGCTCAAGCAGGAGAACCTATACCATTTCAGACAAGTGACTGTCTAGTCTCTTCTTAATAACCTCCAGTGATGGAGGCAAGCTGTTCCACTGGTTAATTGTCCTCACCGTTAGGAAGTTTCTCCTTAATTCCAGGTTGCTTCTCTCTTTGGTCAGTTTCCAACTATTGTTTCTTGTCCTGCCCTCTGGTGCTTTGGAGAATAGTTTGACACCCTCTTCTTTGTGACAGCCCCTCAAATACTGGAATACTGCTATCATGTTGCCCCTGTTTCTTATTTTCTTTAGACTAGCCAAACCCAAGTCCTGCAGCCATTCTTCATATGCTTTAGTCTCCAGGCCTTTGATCATTTTAGTTGCTCTTCTCTGAACTTTTTCCAAGGTCTCAACATCTTTTTTGTAGTATGGTGACCAAAATTGGTTGCAGTATTCCAGGTGTGGTCTTATTAGGGTTTTATAAAGCAGTACTAATACTTCATGTGATCTTGATTCTATGCCTCTGTTTAGTCTTGTGTCTTCTCATGCCTCTAAGCAGAGAAAGCAATAATATGATATGATTAAAAGACAAAAATTCCACAACTGATGTGACTGAAATTTGCTAGTTCTGCAGAAAAAAAATTCATTTCCCCTGTCCTTCTCATATAGATCACTTTATAGCACATGGCACAGGTCTATTTCTAGCTCTAGAATCAGCCAGGTCTGGTTATTCTTAAGAATGTTGGTCCTGAGCTGGTTCAATTTAGTTGTTATTAGGGTCCTATTGTAGTCAAAGGAACAAATTAGCTATTTGGTATGAAAAAATTGCAGTGCCATTGCCTTAAATTGGATGCTCCTCTCAGACCTCAATTCCTTTCAGAAAAAATATAATTTTGAATTGGAAAGGGGAGCAAAACGTCTATGTTATTTATTTTAGGATCCTTGTGGGTAGTTTGTGGCTACCCTTGCTTGTTCTGTGATAATCTTGCACTAAGAAAAGGCACAGCTAACATTCAAGTCACACATATATGCAGACATGTTCCTCTCCTGCTAGTAACTTTTAGCAGAAATCCCTGGGGGAAATAACCATTAAGCAAACATCTGTGCCTTCTCTATACATCACTATTTCTGGCAGCATTTTCAGGGAAAAAGCTGACACAAAAGATGGTTCACCAAAGCCCGACTTTCAAAAAAGAAAAAACCTTGGATCAAGGATGCTGCACACCCTGGTGCTGCTAAATGGGTTATGAGCATCCTGGTGCAATAGATGTCAATTTTTACAATAAGTATCTTCTGCAAGAAGCATCTGTAGGATTAGTATTGTCAGCTGTCGAGTGTCATCTGTCTGGAAATGGTACTTAGTATTGTCATCTGTCAAAATGATTAAGTGAAGTAAAATGCTCTGTTTTTAGAGCTTTTATGATAAAAACAAAAATCTATCACATAAAGGGATGCCTCATCATCAGAGCTGCACTCAAGTTATCTGTCTGTGAAACAGAACAGAGGGAGTTGGAGGGGGTGAAAGTTGAAGGAAACAGCTTTTTTTGAGAAACCATAGAATGAGACTTCCTTGAACAATAGAGATCTAAGTTGTTAGCCCACAATCAATGGCATGACAGGGATCTTTCATATAAGACAGGTGAGATCATAGTACCCACATTATAATCTAGTTGGCACAGTTATTGGAAATCTACTTAAGTACAAAGTATAAGAGTTAAGTTAGATTGGATGGTATGCAATTAAGTGAATAGGTTCAGAAATCATACTCTCCAAATGGAGAGAGGCAATGAGAGGGGCATAATGAGATTTAGTGAGTTTACTATTCTTCAACATTTTTATTACTGACTGGGATGAAGCAGTAGAGAGCATAATTATCTGATCTGTAGATAATACAACATTGAATGGGATGGCTAATTTCCTAGAAGACTAAACTCAAAACTATCTTCATAGATTACAAAAATCAGAGAAAAGAAGCAGAATGAATTTTAACAGAGAAGAGGGCTAAATTTCTTCACTTTGGAAACAAAATTCAAATTAGGTTTGGTGATGATGTTTGTACAAAGAGCTAATGGTTGGAAAACAAATATAAGTCAGCAGTGTGATGTGGCTGCAAAAAACGCAAACACAAATGTAGGCTGCATCAACCAAAGTATAATGTCCACATCATTGGAAACAATATTCTGCTTTTATTTGGCCCAACCTCTGGCATTGTGTCTAGTTCTAGATACCAACTTTAAGAGGTGAGCAATTGGAACAAGTTCAGGTGAGAGCAATAAGGATGATCAGGAGGATAGAAACAAAGTCTCACAAAGCTGAAGGCAACTGAGAAAGGATACAGAGGTACTCATAGTACTTCATATACCAGAAAAGATGTCATTCAGAAGAAGATCAAAACCTGATTTCTCTCAGACATGAAATACTGGATTTAATTTACAGGAAAGCAAATTCTGATGGAATATGGGAAAGAAATGCCTTCTTAAACTAAAATCTCTTCAACGATGGAACCAGTTAATGAGAAACAGGATGGTTTCTCCTTTCTTGGATGTGTTTATGTGAACTGTTTTAAGGGAATATTTTCATTTGGATTCTTGCACTGGACAGAGGGTTGAACCTAATAGCCTAATGGAACTCCATTCCCAATTCTATGGTTCATATAATGATATTTATTTCATTACATTCTCTGCTGTTTATATCAACAATTGATATATTACAATGGATCACGATAGTTACAGTTCAATACATCAGGAGGGAAAAAGCTTGGAGAAAACTATTTAAGGATATACAAGTCACACGTAAAGTGGTATTGGCATTATTGACACAGTTACATAAAAGTAACCCACTAAGACATCACTGATTTCTCCATTGCTAAGTTCAATTCACCCAACTGTGTTTTAGAAAACTGTGCATAGTACAGTTTTGAAGGAACTGACACTGTGAAGGGTAACTTCTATGCAGGCCATGAAACACCATCCAGTCAGTGTACATACTCATTTCTGCATGCATTTAGATGGATACCCTTTTAATTTATACACCTTGTCCCCTGCCTGATTGACACTAGAGAGAATTTTTCAGCACCAGTTTTTGGACCAAGGGACTCATGTTGAAATCCCAGTGCTCAAGGAGAAAAAAAGTGAAATGAAAACTAAGGGTAAACTCAAATTCAAGTATTTTTAAGTTCCAAGTTCAGTATTGGACAAAGTTTTGTCCCTCTAGAAAAAAGCTACTCATATTTTCAAATTTCAACCTATTTGATTAAAATGTAAAACAAAACAAACACCAACAATTGTTTGTGGTTTTCCCCTATTAACCAACATGAAGTACAAAATTTAGATTTCCAAAATCTTGTTTTGAATTTGGTACTGAGCTGAATAGAACTATATGTCATTCGGTCCGAGCTGACTTGAATTAAGTATATACCCCACTGCCCAAAATTAATTCTCCACATCCCTCATACTTCTGCATTTAATACAGATTTTTATGACTGCATGTAGCTTCTTATAAGCTTTGGTCACTGTATTCACTAGGTGTAAAAAGATTGACTAATTTGTGATGGGGGGGCTTTAGAGTAGCATTCTGGGAATGTATAACAAATTCACATCATTTCTCTAAGAATGCAAGAAGAGGTATGATTTGGACATTGCATGCACAATGCTCAGAAAAGTTCAATATTGGGCTAAGTCATGATTCACTTAACTACAACTACCTGGATTCACACAGGATACTAGTGATAAATCATGGCTTACACAGCACAATGGCTATGCTCAAAAATATGCTAAACTAAAATGAAATCTAGTAAGTCCTTGTTTTTCATGGGACTTCTTTCAGTACCAAACAGCAGAAAACAAAACTCTGAAAACAAAAATGATAAGACTTTGAGTCAATGGGAATTGGGAGCAGGGGGGTAGGTTCTAGAACCCATAAATATTCTCTTCCTTCTTTGGTTATTTTTTCCCCCTCCCATTGAGGTCATTTGAACAATGTGTTTGCTTCTCCTTCTCCTTGGTGGGTCAACCCAGTCATAGGGCTCCATGTGACTTCCTTGTGACAAGTGGCCTTCACATAGCAACTCTGTTCATACCAGGTGGCTTACACTGGCTTCTCCATTCTGTACAGCATTTTTGCAATAGTATTGTCAGTCACAACACTGGGCAAAAAATGCTCCTCACAGACTTCTTGAAACTCATTGTGATGATCACATGATGCATGTCTTTGTGATAACTCTACCTGTAATCATCAACCTGACCAAAGCCACTTGGAGGCTCATGACCCAAGCAAGAACTGTTGAAACTGAGTGAAGACAAAGAGGAACAAATCCATTACACAATATAAGCCTAACTCTTCAAAAACTTACTTTAAGCAAGTGCAAAACATATCCGCCATTTTCTCCTGCATGAAATGATAAAAGTCAAGGTCAGCACTTCAGATATATGAAAGCCTTTATGTGAGGTCCTCAGTATTTCTCTTTTGCAGATATGAAAAACCTGAGATAACAAGACCCACTCTTTATTTTTATGGTTATGTACCTCACCTCACAAAAGTTCCAACTTACTTATTATATGGGTCTAATAGAATGGAACAAGATTTCAAAATCCTGCTTCCATCTTCTTTAAAGGTTGGCAGGTCTAATACTCATCATCTATGTTTCCAGAAGCTACATTACAGCATATTATTATTATTATTATTATTATATTGGAAAGTTTGACAAATAATATTTTACTTACTAGGAGGCTCCCCCCAAAACAAATCAACAACAAAATCCTGACACTGTTTCAGTTTACAATCAACATGACCATCAGTGTCAATCAATCCAGAGGCCATAAATCTTTCCATACATACATTCAAAATAGAACATTTTCTAAAGAATTGCTTGGCCAGTTTATTTTAACATTAATAGATGGCTGTCGGTTTGCAGTTGCTATTAGTGAGATCTATTAGCTTGTAGTGCTGTCACTGGAAGAGGAATGATGAAGGGTCTGTCCTGTGAGACCCTGAAAGTGGGAAGAGAAAAGGAACCTGCAAGGACACATGGTACACAGCCTCCTTGAGGAAAGGAAGCAGGAATGTCACAGGTCCCTTTCCTTAACTGATAATACATCTTTGTTTCCCAAAAGTTATCCACCATGCGATTTGCAACATGATGGCTTTCAGGCCTGGAAAAGAAAATGTTTTTTAAAAAGGGTATCCTGCATCTCCAGCCCAGCAATTACTAAGGCAGAAAACTAATATGTTTGGATTATTAAATGGCTTGATAACAAGCCATTCTTCAAACACCAATGCTGACATCAATTATGTTAATTTGTCCCAGTGATGCAATGATACCTTAATGCCTCATTAAACTAGATGGACTTATCAAACTGCCAGCTGACAGCTTCAACCTTGCCCAGAGCAAACATCTTTCTTTTCCATCCATCAATATATGTGAGTATATGTATGTGTGTGCATCTATTTGTGACATGCACATACACACACACACATACAGATATACACACACACATTAAGCCTATGCTTATGTAGGCCCCAATTTAGGAACTGTCCATGGCTTGGCATATTCTGCATATTATATAATGCATTGTGAGTGTAAGGAAGCTACAAAAAATAAAATGTCATCCTCCTTTACCTCAGAGTGGTTTTCTTTGTCTCCTGAAAAGCCTGTCTTTGAGTGTAAGAGCCCTTTGGATATGAAGGATGGCAGTGAGGGGGGGGGGGAAGGATGAGACTCCATTTCTGTGAGAACTCTTATTAGCCTATAGTATTGAAGTTTATCCTTTTTTAAAAAAAAATTACCCCACCTTTATTATTTTTAATAATAACTCCAGGCAGCGAACATACCTAATACTCCTTTCTCTTCCTATTTTCCCACAACAATCCTATAAAATGAATTGGGCTGAGAAACTGGCTGGCCCAAAATCACCAGCTGGCTATCATGCCTAACATGGGACTAAAACACAAACTCTCCTGGTTTTTAGCCTAGTGCCTTAACCATTAGGCCAAATTGGCTCTCATTTTCTCTCTAAGCATATCACAAGGGCTTTGGCATGGTTTCCTCAGCAGTACTGAGCTCCTGGTATCTATACTAGTGTTCCATGAAACAACCGAATAAAATATGCTCCATTTTAAATGCCCCAAATATGAGGAGTTGGGGCAGGTCAGTTTTCCATTGGTCTGAAATTGTGCTAATCTTCATTTCATTGGTACTTTATGCTTTCCATCCTTGTAGAGCCAACATCTTTTTCCCCTTTGGGAGGAAGGTCTTCCTGGAGAGAAAAAAAACAAGCACAGTGAGGCTAGGAAAAGCATGAGGTTTAGTAAGCTATGTTTGATGCTATCTCATTGGCCAGCTGCAGCTATGATTGATTCTATTGCATGCCACAAACAATGGTGGTCTTTTGCAATACGAGATGGAAATAGAGCAATTGTTTCACAATTATAGATGTCCTACATATCAAGATTCAATGTTAATGTCTTCAGTAGACAATAAATATGCTTTCTCCCAACATAAATTATTTGCTTCTACACACTTGTAATAGCACTCAGCACATGGGTAGCTTCTAGAAGGAACAGAGATTTAGGGGACAAGCTGGAGGAAAAATGGCTTATTGGCACAAGCGCCTAAAAGCATAGCACTGTTGAGGGTACACTGCCCAAGTTCACTGTGGAATGACCAAGCCCTATGAGAAAGAGTCAAATGATACTGGCTCTAACCTAAAAAATAGCAGTGTTCAACTATCTGGTGTGCTGACACCCAGAAATGGTAGTGGAGTCATTTTCTATTTTTCCAGGTTTAAGGATCAGAACCAGTAGATTGATACTAGAAGAAAGTAGTTCAAACTAGCAGTTAGCAGTTGCTTCCTGACTATGAACTGGCAACCAGCTGAAAAGGCTGCTATGTGAAGTAATGAATTCTTTGTTTGTCTTCAAAGAGAGGCTGGATGGCCATCTGTCTGACATGTTCTAGTGGACCCTGTGGCTGAGCTAGTGCATTGGATTAGATGACCTCTTTGGCACCTTCCAATTTTATGATCTGAATGTTTCTGCTACAGGAAATCAATACAGGAAGGCTTTTCTTGGTCCACAGTCCATAGCTCCTAGTCTAATGGAGAAGGAAACAGATTCTAGCATCCATTTGCTTACCACTAATCTGTTAATATTACATGAAAAGTAGAAAGACTATGTAAATTTGATCAATAAAATATCAGAGCAGAAAAGAGAAAAACAATGCCTAATAATATCAAAACTGGGCATTTAAACTGCTCTATAAATTTTAGAATGGAAAGCCTAAACTGCCTGAAGAATGAGGACTGTCATTGAAATGCTGGAAAGAGAATATCTGGGGAGGACTCAGGATACTTGAGGAGAACATGCCATAAATGAATCCTATAGCAGAGGGAACCCTATCTTCCTACCATTCTTTTTTCCAGGCCAATAGAAATCAATAACTGTATTATCAACCTTCTGACTGGAGAAGTCAGAACTGAAGAAACTTCTTGGATGAGAAGCTAAACGTCTGCAAGGAAAAACAAAGTCCCAGTTGCCTTTTGAAAAGAACCTTTGGGACAAGCTGTAATGCTCTTCCTTAATAGCACAAACCTATGTCCAAAAGGAACAAAACTGATATCCCTTTGAACACATCCATGCAGTAATATACTTGGGAAAACCAGCACTTGTTTTGACAACGGCTCAACCCTCCAGTCCAGCCATCTACCAAAAGGTGCCTCCTCTCTTGCCCCAGACCCAGCCCTAGACCCAGACCAAGTCCTATGTTGAGGGGAGCAATCGCTGACTAGTGATGCTTGGTAGGAAACCATGGGTATCTCTATCAATTGGTGCCCTTATCTTGTCACATATTAAAACTGTAATGTCAATACCCCTTCCTAGCCTTAGGATAGAATAGGCATATTAGGCTAGCTTATCTTTCTATTGCCTTAAGAACTGGGGATCAGCACTTTAACCCAGTGAGGAAGACCCTATTTTGTTAAAGATTAGTAGAAAAATGGTCTAAGATTCAAACATCCACTGCTTCATTTGTCCTTCAGATTTACAAGCCAGGAACAAAATAGCTCTTATTTTGAAACACATAACTAATATCTTTTTCCTTAGACCTGCTTTCTTTTTAGCTTCTGTGATTGTCTAATTCCTATCTGGGAGAAGCATCATTTGAGAATAGGACTTGATTTAAAGACTTTGAAGATTGACCTTTCTTGCTCAGAAAGCAAGAAAACAAAGAAGCTGGAGAGCACAACTCAGAAATAACCTAGAAGCTACAGACCTAGGGGCAGTTACAGGGCAATAGCATAATCTATTTTAGTTCACTAGTTTCATTTCACTGAAAAACAGAGTCATGAAAGCAGATGTGAAAACTATTGCTATTATAAATTGGTGCGATTTTAAGATGCCACAAGATTCTTTGATGGTTATTTTTATTTCTATCAAGTGTAGTTTTTGAGACTTTCATTTATTACACTGAAGTGGGGAAAAGAAGAAGAAATTCAGACTGCAATGTTTATATTGAAGTGTTTATATGTAATAAGAAACTAATCAAGGTTGAACTCATAAATTAATATATTTGCACTCAATGCACGTTTGAAGACCTACTCTGATATTTAGTTTTTTATCCTTGAATGGCAAACAGGGTGAAAACCCACCACAGATGCCTTGAGAGGCTCTCAAGAACGCTAGTTAGGCACAAACTAGTTAGACACAAATGCCTCTTCTGATTTGAATCAGAACAAGATGTTGCAGCATATCCCATGTGAGAATTCATCCTGACTAGCTAACAGTATTTTTAATTATGGAGTCACTTTTTCAATATTTACCCACATATGATCTTTATTTAAAGAGCTCCTAGTCTGCTATTCATCTTTCCTTTTTTGCCATATATTTATCAAACTGGAGGAATTAGAAGGCATAATAGAAATCCTTGCGACAATTGGACTACTGGAGTTATACTTTTGCCTTGTCAGTAGTTGCTGTTCTACCAGTGTTAAGGCCTGGTTATCCAGCCATAGCTCCTGAGTCCTGCTGTCCATTTACCACAGATGCCATGCCCAGGAACTCTTAATATCTGACATCTTTGTTGACCTGGGCAATGACTAAGCCACTATATGATTCTTTTTCTACATTCTCACCATAGTAACTGGACTGATGGTTACACTTGGTCTGGTTCTTCTGCTGGGACATGTCTGGTGTAAATGATCCTTCTGAAAGAATACACTATTGTCAGCATAGCTCTCAGCCTCATCAGAGCATCATGAAACTCTTCCTCACAACAAGGACTATCGATGGAAGGGGTTATTATGGTTGGTTGCACAGTCAGCAAGATATTTAGACTGGATTTGGCATTTTTATCAACCTATTGAGTCTTTCCGAAGGATCTATGATAGGCACGTGTTGATGTTTCATAGTGTTAAAGGTATCATCGCAGGATGTAAGCTATTGGATTTGATTGTGGAATGGAGCCAGTTTTTCACCATTTCAATTTAGCCAAATATCTGGCAGCATTTTTCATGATCTTGCATACCAAAATTGGTTGGGTGCTGACAAAACCCTCAAACCTATTCATATAAAACTTGACAGAATTTATCTCCTCAGAAGGGGCAATAATGCCTAAGCATCATTTTCAGTTCCACTAAGAAATGAAAAAGAATAGTGGCATTTTTTAAAGAATAAAGAAAACACTGTTTTGTCTCCAATTTGGCTTGTGTCACCCATGGTTAAGAGGCTATAATTCCTAAAAATTGAGCTCAATTTCAGAGTATCTTTCATGGAAAATGGACTAAAAATTGACTAAATACATATATTCTGCCACATAGGAAATCACCACTTGGCATTTGCTGTTACAATGAATGGGAAAGCATGAAGACTGGCATTGGAAATCAAGTTTAAAACATGAAATTTAAACTGAAGGTTTAAACTGAATTAGTCCAATATTTCTTGGGCTCTTCTCCTCTTTCTCAAATCAAAGCTCAAAAATGTAATAATGCACTTTCTTAGATAACTGCCCTAGTCCTGATAAATGGATTTCCTGCCAATAAATTGTTTGGTGCTCTTTCCCTTTGGCATATTAAAAGAAAAACAAAATCCATCTCCAGACATTTAAAATTAAAGTCTTGGCAGCCAGATTCTATTTTTAATGGCAGAATGGATCACCTGTTTCTACTTTCTGCCTCTATTTTCCTGCTGTTATCTTTTCAAAAAAGGGATTAAGACTAGAATAACCAAAGGCCACTTTCTTTGGGGACTGTTCATGATAGTAATCCAAAGTATTGCTCCAATAGGTCTTTTGATAGAGCTATAGAAATACAGAGATGTGAATATTTATCTTTTGCTCATCTCTCTTTCTCTTTCACTGCTTTTCCCTGTCTTTGATCCCAGATAACAAATAAACATCAGACTATATTTTTGCTTGAGCCAGTTTGATGTGTTGGTTAAAGCATCAGGCTAAAAACTGGAAGATGGTGAGTTCTAGTCCTGCCCTAAAAACAAAGTCTACTAGGAGACCTTGTGCTAGTCATTTTCTTTTAGCCCTAGGAAGGAGGCAATGGCAAACCACTTCTGAAAAATTTTGCCAAGAAAACTGCAGGGACTTGTCTAGGCAGTCTCCAAAAATCAGACACAATTGAATGGAAGAGGAAAAACATTAATAGCTGATCTGTGTGATGGGTATGCCTGCTCTGATCTAGACCTAAGGATAGTAGTGGGTGCAAAGAAAACTGGAAATTACCCAGTAATTTGAAATTTCATTTTAATGTATGCTGATTGGTGTACATTTAAAATGACAATAAAGTTATTATTCTATTCTATTCTATTCTATTCTATTCTATTCTATTCTAATTATTTTATTGCTGATCTCACCAATCCTGGGCTGAAAAGAAATGGTTCCACACCTGTGCATGTCAGCCTCGAGTCAACTGTCTTCTTAGCTTCAATTCAAGGTGCTGCCTCAGCACCTCTGTTTCTCTTTCCCACAGCTGAAGAGTTAGAAATGCAGACTGCTAGAACTTAGAGCAGGGATATCCAACCTTGGCAACTAGAAGACCTGTGGATTTCAACCCCCAAAAATCCCCAGCCAGCATGCTCTGCATCTTGTGTTTGCCTTCAAGTTAGTGTTGACTCCCAGTGGCTGCCTGGACTAGTCCCTGAGGTTTTCTTGACAAGGCTTTTGGGAAATGATATGCCATTGTCTCCTTCCTAGGGCTCAAAGAGAAAGACTGGCCCAAGGTCATCCAGCTGGTTTCATACCTAAAGTGGGACTAAAACTTCCAGTTTCATTTAACAGGATGTATTAAGGATCAAATCCACAATCAGATGCCATTGCTATAATTTTTAAAGAGGACCACACCATATTCAAAGAGAAACCTGTCAGTGGCTTTGCCATGATGATTAAGAAAGCAACCTCTGACTGAATGAGGATAAAATAGCAGAAGATAGCAAGCATGATCTTATTTGCCTTGCAGACTTCCCAGGGACATTTGGCTGAGCATTGTTGAAAGACTGATTATAAGTAACTCGTATGCATAAGTGTTGCTATATAAAGTATTCCTGTCAGGAATTCCAGATACTCTGCTCTATTCCATCTCATTTTTCTTTTGATTGGGCTTGAAAAAGTAGGATAGGAAGAATAGTGACATTTTTGAAATTCAGTGTTGGAAAAGACTCCTGAAAATACTGTGGACAACCAAGAAAACAAACAACTGGATCATTGAACAAATTAACCCAGAGTTCTCACTTGAGGCACAAATTATCAGGCCTACTAATATAATGTGCCTCAGATAATCTTATTTTGGACATATTATGCAAAGAGCTAGCTCTCTGCAGAAGTTCTAATGCTGGGAAAGGTGGAAGGAAAGAGTCTTAAGAGGATGACTAGCAATGAGGTAGATAGAAACAGTTTCAGCAGTGGTGAGTGCACCATTAGAAGACCTGAAAGACCAGATTAGAAATAGATTGTTATGAAGAAAATCTATTTATATAGTCACTAAGAGCTGACACTGTCTTGACGGTACACAATCAATCAATCAATCAATCAAGTATTCCTGCCCAGTATTCCAGCACTCTGCCCTATTCCATCCCAGGTTTCTTTGGACACATGCTAGAGACTACAGCAGTAGAAAAAAAAATATTCCTAGGTACAGATTTGCATAATGTCCAGGTAAACCCTCCTCTGTTGATTTGAGTGATGAGAAATCAAAAGCACAACCCAGGACTGTGCAATCAAAAGTTGGCAAGAATTTAATTGATGGCACTATGGGCAAAGATTCAGAATTCATAAACTTTAGGTTTGGGAACTTCTGGTAGACATTTTTCTCTTTAATTAGGAATGGCATAGGAGGGCTACGTAACAGTCAGATGTAGTGCAGACAGCTGGAGCATCCAATTTCCATAATGTTATCATCTTTTAAAGAAGCACATAGAAAGTGTGATCAAAAGCCGAGATGGGAGCAGGTGGACCAAAGGAGAGCAAAATGTGTGCAGTATATGTAGAAACAGAAAATGAGAAGCAGTTAGGAGTGAAGACAGACTGATAAAGAGGAAGTTCTGAAACTTAGGAAACATTATGCTAGGGCTGCAGGTACACTTTCATTAGTGTCATTTTTACAATAGTATATAAATTATTCAGTTCCATAAACTGATGATGCGACAGACAGCTTGTGGCAGGTAAAATAGTCAGGTGTGGACTTCTAAACTACAAATATCATCATGCCAGCTAGAATCATAGACATTAAAGAGGTCATTTATACCATTAAGTTCAAATTTTTCCAAGTAGGAATTCAAATTAAAGTAT
>NW_015387447.1:198264-238131 GCF_001527695.2 Protobothrops mucrosquamatus | reverse complement strand
ACAGATGGCAATCCAGTCTCTTTCGCTCAATAAAAGACTGGCTTATCTAATTAGCTCCACAGTCAAATTTCTCTTGCTATTAGAAAACTAGAATCTCCTTTCCTAGAACTCAAACCCATTTTTCCATGTCCTTCCCCTTGGAACGATAGAGAATGGGGCAGAGAATACAAAGGATCAAGAATCATCTTCTCTAATAACTTTTTGGTATATCATATTCCCTTTTCCTAAAACATTCCCAATTTCTTCATTTGGTTCTTGATGCCTGTCTCTGAACATGTTTCAGCTAGTCTGAATTCTTCCTAAAGTGTATGCTCAAAATGGGGCATAATCTTTGTCATGGAATGTAACCATCCAAAACCAAGTAGAATTATTGTTTTCTGTGATTTAATTTTGTGGCTTTGATTTGAATTTGCCTTTTTGCAGTCACATCATAGCCAGCTTCTAATCAACCATTATTCCTACTTTTTTCAAATGTACTATTACCAAACCCCAGTATCCTCACTTTATATCTGTTTATCCGATTTTTGTTTTCTAAGTGAAGTATTTTGTATCTATTATTTTTCGGTCCATTCCCTACTCTTAAGAGCATTTTAACTTTTATTTCAGTTTGTTGGGCCTTAATTATTCTACTGAATTTTTTGTTATCTGCAAATTTTATAAATATGCTTCCTTATTGAGGTTAAAGAGGAAAAAATTGAAATTTATAAAACCCATAACTTAACCTTATGGCGTCACATGATGAGCATCCCTTCCATTTGAGGAAGAACTCTTGCTGATGTCTTCGTCATCTTTGAACCAGATATTTTCTTTATTAAACCTTGGGCCATCCATCCACATTTAACTCATTTGACAATTAGATGCTATGGATGATTTCCTAAGTGGCTTGCTAATATATATATTATGACGATTGCTTTCTGTTCCCCTCTAGAAACTTTCCAAATATTGATATCAGACTGTCTGGTCTGCAGTTATATTGCTGTTCCTCCCCCCCCCTTTTAAGGTAGAATCCTTTGTCTTCTGTATTTCATGCATTCTTCAGAATTTCTCAGAGATTATATATCAAGTTCAGCCAGACCATGAGCAATTTCCTTCAATTCTCTAGAATGTAATTCATTTGGAACTAGAATTGTAAACCAATTCAAAGTAAATATATGTTTCTATCAATCTCAAACTTAAATCTTGCCCTTTTGTCCTGTTTTTCACAAATGCCTAGCGAAACACCTGCATTAGCATAGATTGAATGAAAATAGGAATAGATTTTTTTTGTTAACATTTTGCAATTGTAATTAATAGCTGGTATACTGATTCTTTTCTTACTTTTACTGTGAACATTTTTGCAATTCTTTTCATTTTTCTCCATATCCTGTGTTGTCAGTTCATTCTGGTTTTCAGCCTTTCTGATTATACCTCTAAGCTTTCTTTGTGCCCTCCTCCTCTTTCCTCTTTCTGCCTCCTACATGTGGCCTTTTCTTTTTTCAGATTGTCAGTAAGTTTTTTTGTACAGCCACCTTGACTTTTTCTGCTGCCATCAGTTTTTCCCCTTCATTAGGATTGCTTGCAATTAAATTTTCCCATCTTGTTTTTAGGAGTTCCAAACAATTTTATGCTCCTTTTCCCATTAGCTTTTTTTTTTGCCAAGGAATCCTTATGACTGTTCAGAGTTTATTGAAATCTGCTTTTTTGAAACCCCAGAGACTCATTTGCCTACATTTAGTTTTAGTTTCGCTTAAAATCAAGAAGTCAAGAGTAACACAATCAGTTTCCCCTAACTAATGTTTGTGCTCCTTCTACTTCATTGACTACTTCTTCCCTGGTGGCTAATATCTATACAAGAAAAACAGATCCTCTTGTGCTTTTCTCCACTGTCTGAAAGAGAAACTTGTTAACATGATAAAAAAATTCCAAGAAAGTTTATACTTGGCAGAACTAATTTTTCAACTGATGTTGGGGCATTTAAAATCTTCCATCTGATCATTATTACTTCAAGTCTTTTGAAAAATCTGCTCTTAATTTTGGAAAGCATACTCTCCTTGTATAGACAATAATAGGCAAAAATATTTATTATTTTAAGTCTGATGCTTTTTACTACCAAGTTCATCCAGCAGGATTTCTGAGCAGGATTACAGCAGATACTTCTACTATACAGAGCAACATCCTTGACACTTTTTTCTTCTGTTTCTCTTTCCTTTGAACAAATCACATCATTCAGTGACTACATTCCAGTAATGAGAAGTCATTCCACCAGACTCAATTATTAAATTGTGTTTGCTTTCCTGTATTAGGAGTTTGTGCTCATACTGTTTATTTTGCATACTCTGAGTGTAGACAGAAGTTTATGAACTTCATGAGCTAATGCTCTGATTTCTTATTTAACATTTTAATAGATCTGGTGGCATCCTCTACAGTGGACAGGTCTTTTTTTTCCCTAGAGACTTGGAATAGGCAAGCTGATGACCTCCAGATGTTTTAGACTACAACTTCCATAATCCTTTTGCCATTGTTTAAACATTGAGACTGAAGTCCAAAGTATCTGAAGGGCACTAAGTCACCTATCTTTGATTTAAACCTTATCAACAGTCCCTTCTATAAATTATGTCCCTCTACACTTCATGTTATCCAATAGGTCTAAATTTGGAATTCTGAAAAGCGTCTACAATCATTTCTTTTTCTCTTGCATTCTCATTACAATAACTGAGAAGGGCAATTTGAACAGGATCATGCATAAAACAACAGATCTGAATGTCATAGATTTTCATAGTAAAAAATAAATAAATTGATTGACTTTCTAATAGAAAACTGTGATTACCTGTTTAGGACATTTTTTTTCAGCCTGCACTCTTAATTTTGCTCCTAAAAATGGCAAAATAATAGTATCACCACTCTTAAGAGGCACATTTTCACACAGGCCAAACCCGCTTGGCATCTATCACAATGGTCTGGATTTGCATGGGATTTGAGGTGGAGGGCAAGGCATTTTTATGAGAAGAAATTGGCTTCTCTTAGTAGTTTTTGTCAATGCACTGGCTTTCTTTCTGCTCTTAGCATCCTGCCTTGCCAGAATTATAGATTAATATATGCAGTGACATCTGCATTTCCCTCACTAATAGAGAGGTTTGAGATTTCAGAATGACTCGTTCTATAGGCCTAGCTTTCCATTTGTGGCATTTCCATTCCCTCAAACACTCTGTGAGCCATTGCTATAAATCAAGAGGTGTTATAGATATGATTATTCAAACTACTTTCAAACATAAGTGCCAAAAAGCGGAGTGGCACTTATGGCTGCAAGCCTTTTTCCTCTTCTTCTCTGTGACTGTACCATAATATTAAGAATATAAAATGAAATCAAAAACCAGATTTGCCAGATTCAGTTTATTAACCTCAAGCCACAGATCAGTTCTCTGAAGTGCCACCTGACTTTAACTTCTTCCAGCATAATAGTTGGAAGAGACAGTAAGAAATAATTTTCACAGATTTCAGGGTACCTGAAAAAAAAGTATGCTAACATTAATTTGTATTCTCCCACCAATTTGTACCTCAGGAAACTGGTCTATGGCTTGAGATTAATAAGATGCATCTGGAAACTCTGGGTTTATTTATTTATTTATTTATGTTTATTTCTTAATATTATGGTACAATCACAGAGAAGAAGAGGAAAAAGGCTTACAGCCATAGGTATCCCTCTGTGGAAACAACTACTTTGTTAAGTTCCTTTACCTATATTTGTTTTCCCCAACTACATAGCTTTTGTCCCTGGCTGTATTATTTTATCTGATCCCTGAGCTAATACCTTCATTGATCTGATCTCTGTAAAGAATACACTCTAAAACTGCTATAAAATAGAAAAAGAAGCTGTTTGGGGGTGTTATAGTGGGAGAATACAAATTCATGCTAGCATACCTTTTTTCAGTTACCCTGCCACGATTCACACAGCTTAAAGAAATAAAAATGAGAGTAATTAGTATGAGTGATGTGAAAGCGAACTGCCATCTGATGAGATTTGTAGTCATCCAGTGGAAACAAGGCAATATTCTTTTTCCCACAAGACAGCAAAAATGTTGCAGCTGTCAGTTAACATACCTTGCGTTAATAAATAGTGTACTGACTTTAAAAAAAACACTTTTGTTATTGTAACATTTTAAAAATAAACTCCCATAACACCTCAGAAGCCTTTATTAAACCCACAGATTTGAAAAATGTTCTGTGATAAGTTCATTTAAAATTATTTCCTGAGATAAGGAGTGATCTAAAGAAGCTATAGAAAAATTGCAATTCACTTGCTGATGGCAACAATTCCAGCAACAAAAATACAAGACACCATTCATCTTAAAAAAAACCACATCAAGAGAAAGTAGGTCTGGCCTGTTTTGAAAACAATTCAGAAATCCTTCAGACATTCATACCCTCACAGCACTAGGCTGCTATTAGAAAGAGTAAGAGTCAGAAAAATAAAGTTGTTGCTTAAGGAATGGAGTCATTCAAACAAATATGTCTCTTAAAACAGCAACAACCTTTCTCTCCCAAGGTTGCCCAGAAACCTGAAAAATAGCCAGTTGAGCAACCATATTAACATAGCAGAGAGGTGCCCTCACTCATTTTCAACATTTAGATGTAATTGCTTGGTGAAGTCATCCATCAGTTTTGGGTCCCCTATCTATCTACCGTGTTTTCCCCAAAATTAGACCCACCCCCAAAATAAGCCCTAGCCTGATTTTTTGGGGTGGGCCTAATATAAGCCCTACCCCAAAATAAGCCTAGGGTGGGCGTGGCCAGAACAAGCGGAGGTAAGTGCATGGGGGCCGATGGTGTCCAGCAGCAGCTGCAGCCCGCCAGCCCTTTGGCACAGAGCAGAGGCAGGGGGAAGTGTTTGGGCACCTATGTGGCACTTGGAAACAGAGTGATTCATTCAGTTTCCAAGTGCCCCATAGGCGCCCAAACACTTTCCCCCTGGAATGGTGATCTGATGGAGACTAGAAGCTCCGTCTGCTTGCGAATAGGGCACTTGGAGATGGAGCTAATCGCTCCATTTCAAAGCACCCCATTCACAAGCAGATGGTGCTTCCAGTCTCCGTAGAACTACATTTGGGGGGAAAATATTTGGGTGCATATGAGGCACTTGGGGCAGCTCCAACCACTCCCCCCTGCCTTTCCTCATGGTGGCAGCACAGTGCGGCAGGCCACACGGCCTCCTGCTGTGAGTGGCCGCAGAAATGGCTGGCAGCCATGCGACCTCCCGTTGGACGGGACTGTCAGTGCTGCCACCATGAGGTGAGGCAGGTATTGATGAAAAAAGACATCCCCTGAAAATAAGACCTATTGCCTCTTTTGGAAACACAGTATCCATCTATCTATCTATCATCTATCTATCTATCTATCATCTAATCTATCTATCTATCTATCTATCTATCTATCTATCTATCTATCTATCTATCTATCTATCTATCTACGTGAAGCCGTTGGGTGAGATCATCTGTCACCATGGACTGAGATATCATCAGTATGCTGATGATACTCAGCTGTCTGTCTCAGCCCGAGGTGAGTTAAGCAATGGCGTGTCCTCCCTGTCGCAATGCCTGAAGGCTGTTAGGGGCTGGATGGGGAGCAATGGGTTGAAACTGAACCCTGGCAAGACCAAGTGGCTCTGGGTTTGGGGTTCTTTGGCCCATGGAGAATTGCCATCTTTGGTCTTGGATGGGGTGGCACTACCCCAAACAGACCCTGGGCATAATCTGGGGCTCTCTGGATTCATGACTCCTGCTCAAGGAGCAGGTGGCAGCTATGGCCAGGACGGCCTTAGCCCAACTGCGGATTGTGTACCAGTTATGCCCTTTTCTGGACCAACAATCCCTAGTCATGGTCACTTATGCCTTAGTCACCTTCCGTCTTGACTATTGCAATGCGGTCTACATGGGGCTGGCCCTGAAGAGCATCCAGAAGCTTCAGTTGGTACAAAATGCAGCAGCCCAAATGGTTTTGTGCAGGTCTCAATGTGCACATGTGACACCTCTCTTGCGGGAGCTGCATTGGTTGCTTCTGGTTGCTGGTTGCAATTCAAGGTGCTGGTTGCTTCTGGATGCAATTCAAGGTGCAATTCAAGGTGCTGGTTAAAGCTGTTCATGGCTTGGGACCAGGTTATCTGAGGGACTGTCTCTTGCCAGTCACATCTACCTGACCCACTAGAGCGGGGAGGCAAGGAATGTTGCTGGTCCCCTCTCTCTGGAACATCATTCCCTCAGAGATTAGACTGGCCCCCACTTTAGCACTCTTCTGGAAGGCACTAAAGACCTGGTTCTACCAGCAGGCCTGGGGAACCCAGAATGGGATGGAGCCCAGCAAATGGCTAGTTTAATGTGTGCTGTCACTGGAGTGGGGTGATGGGGGTATTATATTAGTTTATCTCTTGATATTTTTATAGGGTTTTTATTGATGCCTTAGTCACCATGTGTGAGTAGGCGTCAATACAAATTTTCTAAAAATAAAGTAAAAAAGTATTTATTTATTTATTTGTCTGTCTGTCTCTCTGTCTATCTATATCTAATGTATTGATCCCCCATCTTATCATAGGATAATTCTGCTGATGATACCCAATTGTACATCTTGAACCACATGTTGCTGTTGACGATTTACCCCAATGTCTGGAGTCTGTGCACTTTTGGATGGAAGGAACAGGGTTAGATTCAATTCTGACAAGATCAAATGCTGTGGATTTTTGCACACAGACACACATGAGATCTTTCATCTTCAGTCTTGGATGGGGCAGTCCTCCCCCATTTGGGATGGGTGTACTGTCTGTGAGGTGTCTTGGATTCACAGTTCTTGCTTGTGGCCAAGACAATTTTTGCTCAGCTTGCACTAACTGAGCCCATTCCTTATTGGGAGGCTCTCCAGACTATTATTCATGCCTCCACTTGTGTCTGCCCATCTGGAAGATCTGGCAGAAGGGTCTACTTCAACTCCTGTCTATTAAACAGGGTCATCTATTGGATCCTCAGAGACATGCCTTGCCTGTGGCAGTGAATATTTTTCCAGAGATATTTAAAACGCCTCCTGAAGAGGTCTCCACAAAGCAATGAAAACTTGGTTATTTTTCACAGGTTTTGGGACAGAATAATCTGTGAACCCCTGTAAGATTTTGTTTGACATATTTTGGTTCCATTTTCATATGGTATTTCTAAATGCATCTTTTTGTTACTATTGATTGTTCTGGTTTTTATTGTATATAGCACGCAGAATCATAAAGAACTGGGTATTTTTAAATCTTATAAATTAATGAATGAATAAAATTTGTGCAAGGTTGAAAGTACCTCGAACAAATCATTCTCCAAACATCGACAGCACTAGCGGTAACTGTTGAAACAAGATAACAGAAGGGTATCCATTGGGGAGGGAGGTGCCAAAAAAAGTGAAGCTGGAAGGCACAAAACACAAAGCTCTACCTCTTTTTAATATGGACATTAAAAACAGAGTGATGGAGTTTCAGTTCTTGCAGTTGCAACAACAATCTTGACATTTTTGAGCCCTGTCCCTAAGCAAGTTCCACAACTAATGACGTTTTTCCTTGGGTGCATTACAAAGCCACTATCAGACATGTTTATGACATGCTGTCCCACAATAAACCCTCACAAGGGATAGATGAATACCTGATTGTTGTATTATTTCACATAATAAATATTTTTATATAGTTTTCAGATCAACTAGGTCGATTCTTTTCAGATCAATTAGTGATTGTGCACTAATGATATTTTTATCATGCTACATCACTAAATGAAAGAGCAGGAGATGGTGATTTTTTTTAAAAAGTTTTAGATCACATTCATTCAAAATATTGCAAGTGCCCATTTTTGAAGATTTGTCTTAAACTCTCGTACCAGAACATTTCAATGAATCACCATCAGGATTGCATATACAGATTTTGGTATTGTTTGTTTACTGTTTATAATAATGTTATTTCCCAATTATAATGGGCATTAAATTTTATTACAATTAATCACAAACAAACAAATCATGATTCCATTACAGTTTATGAGATCAGATTTTCCTATAGGTTAATGGGGGTCTAGGAGAATCATTAGCAGTTTTATCACATGAAAGTTTAATAAAAAATTGGTCAAGTCTCAAATTATCTGAAAATGGAAACATTCTTTGTTGAAGATTGTATCAACTACTGTTGCATTAAATTTATTTTATATGCACACAATTTCTAATTTTCAGAACTCTTGTTCTGTAAAGGTAGTTGAATGTTTTCCAAAAACTGCATTTCACTGTATAGTTTTTTAGACAAAATTCTGTCCATTAGAGATTCACTGCAGTGCAGGATTTCAGTTAATGTGGTGGACCAACCAGATTCAAGTCATGCCATGGAAGCTTACTGGATGACTTTGAACTAATCACTCAGCAAGACCAATGTTAGATGGCTAGACGGTTTTGTAGGCAAAAATGAGAGTATGTAATGCTGTATAGGGCACTATGAACTTCTGAAGGACTTCTGAATCTCTGAACCTAATGAATAAAGAATTAAAAAGAGACATGATTTCTGATCTGGTTCAGAAAAAAATATTGTATTTTTGGAAGGGGAGGAGTGCCTGTTTTTGAATCTCCAGTCATATATCTGTTTGTACAATGGCTGAAGTGGGCTGGGGTGGGAACAGATCCAGTTGAGAAGTGTCAAGATATTTTGATAAACATTGCTCCTAGTCCTCATGACCTTCTTCAGTGACACATCTTCCTGCGTTTCAAGGTTTCTCCTGACAAAAGTGAATTGGGAACTCAGATATCAAAATAGATATGCACAAGTGCCAAACACAAAATAGCGGACAATGCCATTTATCTCTCCTCTATATTCACCTCATATGTTAGTCAATAGGTATAAATCAGCATATAAGACAGATTTGGGAACTTATTTTTCCTCAAATCGATGTATGCACTTTCAGTGCTATCTAGTTATTTTATTATGACATGCTGAAAAAGAAACTAAATAGTGTTTCACTGTTAGGCAAAAAGAAAAGAATAAAAGCCTCCAATCAGAAAATAAGAGGCCTTGGAATTAATATTGGTAGACATCAATGTTGATATGAAGGCTATATATTTCAGCCTGGAAACAGATCTTTGTCAGAAGCAATCCTCAGAAAACCTTGGATACTTTATTCTAAAATAACCAAATACTGAATTGAAAGAGCTGAAAAAAAATCCAGTAAGCCTAAACTTCATAATATAGATCTTGTTTCCAAGTTGAATAAGATTTTTTTTAAAAAAAAAACTTTCTATGTCCATATTTGCTTTTCCTTGCTACCTGCAACCACTGTTCATTCATCAGAATCTTTGAGAGAAATATAAAAAGTAACTGTGATTTCTAATGTTGTCTTCTTCTAAGTTGTAAGTGGCATTTTGTGTATTCCAACTGTAGAATGAAATCTGAAAGTCAAAGAATTGGGTTCTGGCACGGGAGCAATCTTGCTCAATGTATTAAAATTATCTTCCATTAAGAAACACACAGGATGCTCAGCTCCTGTTAATTCTCCCCAATTGGTCTGCAGCACTGTGTCAACCTCAACCAATTTTAAGATGTATGGTTTACAGCTCTCAGAATTCCATAAGGTGTAGTGTTCAAAAATTTCTATTTTGTTCCATTCATCTTCTGCTTTTTTTTTTTTAATGTCTGCTATACATAGGTCATTTTCAGGACCATTTTCAGGAATGTACCTTGCAAGCAACTCTATTTTGCTTTCTATGCAAGCCAGATGAGGCTATGTGTATGCTCTACTAATGGACTGGATGAGGATGAACAAACTGAAGCTCAGTCTGGACAAGAAAAATACATCCTTTGTTGACACTCCCTTAGCCCAAGATAGACAGAGTGGTTCTTCCATAATGAAAGAGATTAGAAGTCTCAAAGGACTTTTACTGATTCTCAAGTCTCTTTCTTGACTTATTGCGAGGAAGTAATTGGCACTTGAAATCAAAATGACACGTGGGTCCAGAACTTGGATAAGAATGAAATTTGATGTACTGTAGTAAAAGTTATGTACAGTTAATCTTATGTCTTATGAATTTTGTTTACTTTCTGTCACATTAAATATAGCCATTCTTTCCAAACGTTGGTAGTGGGAGGATATTTCAAGGCAATTAGGGGCCACAATGGGCCCTAAGGCCAATTTCCAAGGCAACTTTTACCAATGAAGGAGAACGCAACCTTTCTTTGTCCCTCAGTCCAGAGCATAATTAAGAGCAAGGACCTTCTTCCAGGTGGTCCCTATTTGGAAGTCTTTCCCCAAAGAATTGACTGTACAGTACAATAAATTCCTTTAGTCATACATTCTCCCAAACTTTTCCTATTTGTTATCCCTATCTCTTTAGTGTTTTAATGATTTCTGGATTTATTGTATATATTAGGTCTTTTGTTTACATGTAGTCCTCAGGTTATGACAACTCGTTCACTGACTATTCAAAGTTATACTGTCCCAGCATCTCCATGGAGTTGTACCTGGGCACAGCTTGCCTTTACAATGGTTGCAGCATCCAACAGTCACATGCTCATCATTTGTGACCTTCCCTGCTGGTATCTCACAAGCAAAATCAGTAGGGAAGGTGATAAGGAAAGTTGTTGGTCACTCAGGTAAGTCACTCCAGCTGCATTTATTCCCAAGGAGCCCCAGAGATCTTGTACTCCATAGCAACATACACCCTTGCTAGCCTACAGTCTGTAGTGCATGTGCATCTGCAAAATCCCCCTGCTCACCTGTGCTCCATAGTATGCACTGGCCCACTTACCATCTCCGTTGACTCAGCCATACGTCATAGCACCCACCTGCAGTCATTCCCAACTCACCTGTGGCTCCTACCAACCTGTTTGTAGCCCCCACATATTTGCTTGGGACTCCTTCCTTCTTTACTCCCAAACAATCCTGGGATTATGGCAGCAATGGGGACTGCCAAGATTGCCATTGCTAACTGATGTGGTCATGTGATATCTTGCTCTATGATCACATCATTTAGTGATGGAAATATGAGTCCCAATTGCAATCATAACCTGAAGACTGCCTGTACATTTTTATCATGTTGGCAGGTTTAATTTCGATGTTCTAACTTGTGAATGCTTTTCCTGGTTCTTTTATACTGTTGCTGATATTTTAGGGCTTTGTTTAATTTCATTATTGCTCTGTGCTTGGCTAGGTTGTTTTTCCTCAGGGAACTGCTTCCTGAAGTCCCTACTGATCCACTCCATATTATTATCTTTTAAATATAAAACATAAAATGGCTTCAGCATACTTGTTTTCAGAGCTTAATCCACAGTGGGCTCTGTGTATGTTTGCTGTTTAGAGTTGGAAGCTTGGGAAAAAGAAATAAGCAGATGCTGCTAAATGTCTACAACCATGAGGGGAAAAAAAATCACAATTGTTTAGACTAAAGCAGGCATGCATTTATAGTTTTTCTTTCTTAAATCACATACCATTAAAACAAATGTTTTTTCCCCTGTGTTTTGTTGAATAACTTAAGTACGGCTAAACAAGTATGGCTAATTTCTGCTCAAGCTAAAGAAATAAATTTTCTTAGCCACTTTTAAAGGCCACTTTTCTTGTCCCACATATTTCTAGAAATTTAAATACATATTATCTAGATTATTTACTGATGGCATTTTCTTTAAAGAAAATATAGTTCTTCAATCTCTGATAAAGATAATACCATGGGGATGAAAGCACTATTTGAAACTAAATTTCCAGAAAAATGAACCATGACACCTCCATAATTCATTATTCTAATTACATTTAACAGCAGCTTGCACTTATATGAGCTCTTGTAAACAGTTAAGAGGTTTTCATCTGTGGAAAAACTCTCTTACTCAATCACCAAACTGTTAAAAAAAATAGAATTGTGGGAAGTATTCAAAAAAGCAGTTTGAATATGGAAGAAAACATTCCATTATGGATATAGACTTTAAAAGGTTTTCTAGTTTTAAGTGAAAATATGCAGTAATTGCATTTTTCCCTCACTCTGAAGATGCTGTGTATGGGGGGGGGCAAAAGCCATCTGCTCACAGATGAAATAACATAGCAGTGAAAACCACAACTGAAAAGGCATATTGATAGGGTAAAAGTATCCATTCTTAAAAGTGTAGATTGGTGTAATGCAAGCTGCATACATTTTAGCGAGAACTGTGTGAATGGCTGCTGAGAATGCTGTACCTTATTACATCATTCTTTAAAAGAAATGCTTATGTTATGAGGCTATAGAAAATAATTAGAGAATTTGGGAGTCAGGTAAAAGCATCCATAATGATAAGAAGAATCAGTGCTTTTTTTGTATATATATATAAAAAAGGTACCGGAACTCACACACATCATACAACCTGCCTTGTCTACCCTACAAGGTTCCATCCCAAAAAGGTGCTGGAACTCTGTTCTGGGCGTTCTATGACAAAAAAAAAGCCTTGAGAAGAATCAATATAACTTTATAGGTTTGCTTCTGTCTTCGTACTTCTGAATTGAAGCAGAAAGATTAAAGATCCAGTGTGAGAAGCTTTTCTTTCTCACCTCACTTTTTGAAAATGTGATATTGCCACTTTTCATGGGCAATTTCTTAAGGTGAATAGCTAAAGCAAGACTTTCTAAAAGTTTCACAGATCGAGATTCAAGGAAAGCCACGGGCTGAATGAAGCCAAACTCAATCTGAGAATGATGGTTCTGATCAGATAAGGTAGTGCTAGCCATAATGAGTATCGGTGTGGAGAAAATACAGGATATAAATCAAATAAATGCATTTCAGCTTTGTAAAGTGATTAGGACTATCTTGCAGCCTATCCTTAAGCTCTATCTCTATCTCTAAATCATACATAAGAAACTTGCGTTGCTGGAGTGAGAAAGCAATACTTTTTTAATAGCCATATCTCATATTGTCTTCATAAGAAGGCCTGTTTCTAAGATAAAAATTCTACTGAAGAATGAAAAGGAAAAGGAAAGGAAAATTTGCAGCTTTAGGACTTTAAATAGATTGGAAAGCTCCTAGTTCAGAATCAGTTTGATTGCTGTTGCTGTTAACAATCTAGTTCACACCTATTCATTATACTTCACTAAAGAAATTTCTAGGTGACTATTATAATCATCACTCCCTCCTGGTTTTAATACTACTAGGGTTCCTTGAAAGAGTAGCATAACTTGACTCTCACAGATATTGCCCAATTTTAACAATATATATTTATCTACATGCATTAACAGGATAGGCATGACTCCTTCCAATAGAAGAGATTATTTGTAGTTCGGGGTTGAACTGTGAAGTATTTGGTGCTCTCTGAATTTGGTTGTTTGATTACAGATATTTAATTACCCAAGTAGGTGACATTAATGGACTCAAATTGATTATGTTACCTAGTTGGGTAAGGAAATGTTTGCAAGCAAACAACCAAGCTTAGAGAGCATCAAGAACAACTCTATTACTCCTTCTTTTGTTTTTGGACAGATACACAATTGCCCATTCACAGATATATTGAAAGGTTTCCTTTTCCAGCCTGTATGGTTGTCAATTATTGCTGGGCTGTTCATTCTTTAACACTAAACACATATGTTGGTATTGTATTTCATACTGCAGTTCCTTTGCCAGATTGGTTTATATAATAGCAGATGAAAAACTTCTTTTTAGTTTATTGATCTGCAATCATAATTGTGATCTAATTCTTCTCAGTTTTATTATAAACAGCTTTTAGCAGAATGCAAGTACTTACATTGAACTATTGCAAAGTTATTTATAGATCACCATATTCAAAACAATTTGCACCAAATTATTTCACACAAATTAAAAAATAATTAACAATAATATTCTCCAGGATCACAAACTTCATTACAAATGCATTTCATTTCCTAACAGGATGAATTAATGGCATTGATGGTTATGTGCAAATGTATAGGTTGTTTTTTTTTTTTAAAAAAAACCCACCCACCCCACCCACGGCGAGAAAAGAGGCAGGAAAAATAGAGAATGCTAATGCGAACATTTTTAGAATAATCAAACCAATAATCTGATGAAAATACAAAGGATAGCTACTGCTTGAATGCAAATTACTCAAATGCAAATCAAACCCAACCATACAATTCAGTCTATACTTATGACAATTCTATCAAAAGATTCTCAGAAGGATTTCCTTTAAAACCATATTGGAATATTATTGTGCTTTTTTTAAACGAATAGTTCAGTAAAATATTTACTAGATCTAGTAGCTTTGGAGAGCAAAGTGTGGAATGACCATTAGATGGCAGAAAACAGATGTAGATAATGACTCATTAATGCCATCTAGCGATGTCAGTTTTTTGCAGCCCAGACCTGGTAGCCCAAATATAAATTGCTATCAATGTATTCCCACACATGAAGCTTAGCTGCAATATTTGTAAAAAAGAAAAAGAAAAAAAGAAATTGTTTTTCAAGAAAAGAAATGTTTAAAAATATCTATCGATCCCTGCTCCAGGAATTAAAACACTGTTTAATATTTTTTAACAGGATCAATACAATCTCTCTTCTTGGGTACAAGGTAATCAGGGATAAAAAGTGACAATTTTATACATCATGTCAAATAGTTAAGAATTCCAACAATGTATCCCTGGATTGAATTGTTTTATGCACAACTTCTTTAAGGGTTTTTCTCTGTCAAACAGAGTAATGGAGTAAGATTATTAAATGCCCCACAATCAGGTAGATGTATCTGTCAAGTGGAGTTACCTCATATGCCACAATAGAGAAGAAAATATTTTATCAGAATATGATTGGGGGGGGACAAGGAAAGAAATTTAGCTGTATAAATATATACACAATGTGAAAATGGTTTATAATTTACAAAGGATATGGATTAAGAATAAGTTAAATAAAAAGTGATTTCCATAGTTTTTTTTAATAAACATCTCAAAAAAGATTCATTTTAATACTCCTTTTACAAGCACATGTAATAATATTTTGGATATGATACACACAACCTATTTATATAACAAAATGATGTAGTTTTGCTTCTTTCTGCTTTATCTGATTTGGTTTGGTTTAAAGAGGTAGGGTACAAAGTGGAAACTTGATGAGAAAGACTATTTTCTCCTGCCCGTGCTTCTGATTTTAATCAGTGGAAAGTGCAATGTGGGGGCCCAGTTTTGTCTCTGGGCAGCCTTATAAATTGAAGCACCTTTAGCTGCTTGATGCTATGATCCCCTTGAAAAGTTCATTCAGAGAATGAAGAGGTGCTTGCAGATTACAAGTGAATAATGTTTTTCTGGCACTGAGATTTCAAAAGTTCTTCTCCATTCTCTTAAAAAGCTGCTGCAATTATGGATATGAAACAGATCCTGGGAGGGAATGCACAGAACTGGTGCTTGAAGTTTGAGGTGAGCAGGTTGCCAAGTGCTGTCCACCTAGGCCAGCATCTTCTTCACTAGTCTCTTCCTTCTGTACAGTGTTTTGGGATGGACATTCAAAATGTACACAATGAAATACCTGAAAGAGAGAAACTTAAATTACTAAAAGGAAGGCACAAGCAGAGGTAGATCTAAATGACTTGCATTGAGCATAAACATGGAACATATAGAAAGATCAAACAACTTAATTTATTTAATTCCATCTCCATGGACTATAGGCCATATTCGCTTCCTTCCCACAGCAGCAATATGTAATTTAATATATAGTTGTGCAGCACTTTCATTTTGATGAGAAAAAAAATGTTCCAGGGCCATATGAGCATGAATATAGCATCTACCGGTAGCTCTTTAAATAAAACATAACTTTCCCCAGGATTAAACTGCAACTCTTTAGGACAAAATGCAAACCTTCCCTTCAGAACTGCTGCACAGCGTCCGTATTTAGAAGGATCATCCTGAATTTAAGATGATCCATTAGAAAAACAAAAAGTAGACAAAATAAATAAATACAAAACTTGTGCAATGCCAGGTTTCCCAACTTGTTAACATAAGGGGGGGGGCACTTCTATCTAGAAATAATCCTGATCTTTTTCTCCTTGAACAATAAAAAATTGTATGTGTCTACATATAATTGTAAAAAAAAAGCCCCCGTGTCCAAAATAGTATAGGACAACAGAAATAATAACACATGGAAAGAATAACAATCGATTAAAATCAATTGCCATAGAATAAACCACTTCCTTTATAAAACTAATTTCCCATCACATATTCCAATCATAACTACACACAAAAAATTCACACTGATATGCATAAAGCTACAAGCACGTAGCCATTCTTCTCCTTACTTCTGGAAACAGGAAAAAAAAAACAAGATAGTGATAGAATCATAGGGAAATATCAAAGGAAGGGAAGAAAATTGGATGGTTATGAAGCAAGCAAAAGTTATGAAGTAAAGTACAAGCTCTGTTTAGGCTCTATAAAAAGTGTTAAATGTTCTCTTTTAAGTCTAATCTTCAAAAACATCCACATTTTCCAGCACCAATGTCTGCAGTCATTAACTTGTTTTCAGCAGCATCTTCTTTTCAATTTATATGAGAACCTTTTCACCATTATTTGAGGAAAAAGTAATTTTCCTATCAATATCTCAAGGCTATATTCCCTAAATGTGATGAAGCCGACTATAAGTCACAAAAGCCTAAGTCAGTGGTTCTCAACCTTTTTAATGCCGCGACCCCAACCAGTTGTAAGTCGAGGACTAAACCGGTGGTAAGTCAAGGACTAAACTGGTCGTAAGTCGAGGACTAAACCGGTCGTAAGTCGAGGACTACCCAACCGGTCGTAAGTCGAGGACTTTCCCTGCCCGGGAGCGCCACGCATGTGTGGTTCCGCCCCCTGCACCGGCTGAGGCGTAGCTGGCAAGCGGCAGAGACGGAGCAGGCCGACCACCAGCTGGCCCAGCCCAAGGGAGGTAAGGCACCCGCCGGAAAAGGGGGAAAAAATGGCGGACAGCCTTGCTTGGCGACCCACATGAAATGGTCGATCGACCCCAAATGGGGTCCCGACCCACAGGTTGAGAACCACTGGCCTAAGTGAATAAAGGTGGTCCTCGTTTAATGTCCATGCATCTAGCGACTGTTCAAACAACCGTGCTGAACAAGTGGCAGTTACAACCTGTCTTCCAAGTTCTGGCTGTGTAGCATTGTTGTGTTCACATGATTACAATTCAGTGCCCAGCTCACAATTACAACATCACAGCAAGCTGTGGTCACGTGATCACAATTTCTAATGTTCCCTCATGGCTATTTCCTTTGCTATAGTGATATCAAGAAAACATACAAAGTTGACTGAATTTCACAATTACTCACTGGGTCATAAACAACTGGTACATATTTTTTTCCATCAGATTTTTCCAGATGCGCCTACTTATAATACATTTCTGATTGCTGGTGCTTTGTCTTTAATTTTCATAATAAAATTATAGATTTTGTAAGTTTTAAAATATTGTTTTAATTTGCTGTATCTTTTGCTATCTCAATTATTTATTTAATTTTGATAGGAAAATTAGATCATTGTGGCAAACATAAATTGCACTTTAATTCATAGTCCAAACTGAATTTCTAAATAAATATTGGGCTGAAAAAACATAATTTCTTATATTTTGTAACTGTGGTTTTACAGCCTACTTATAAAGCTGGCAGCAACTCTGAGAAAGCCCGACATGATATCAACGCTTTATCTAATAAAGACATATTTGACAGGTCTAAATGTGAGGCGCTATACTAATAGAATCCAAAACTGCAAAATTCTTTGTTCCCCAGTAGGGAAGGCTCCAACCATGTATGGCAGCAGTGTCAATTGTTGAATTCAAGCAGATTTATGAAGCAGAGAATGATAATTTAACAATCCCTAATATTCTAGGTAAGGTATCTTTCTTACTACTCTCTTTAAATGTGGAAAATGTTCTCTGAAACAAGAATTGTTCAAAAGAGTAGTACGTACTATATGAATAAGTGTATTTTTTTTAAAAAAAACTGAACTCTTTTAAAGGTTTAGTTTATGGTTGATATAATCACCAGCCTCTGGCAGATAGATAATTGTATTCCATGATATAATAATCTTTATCCCCATCTGTAAAGTAGCAATTTCTACACTATGTATCTGCTCTGGTCAAAAGTAGTAGTATTTTGAATGAAAACAAAAACAAAATTTTATATATTCAAATCAAATGCCAATATGTTTTAATAAGCAACATCAAATGTATGCAAAAAACCCTTCAACCTAGAACACTATATGGAAAGACATTTAACCAACTTTAATTATCTGACACAGCATGATAGAAACCTGCCCTTTTTTTACCTTTGTGCCTACTTTGAAATAAAATAGGTGGTGTTTTGCACATCTCAGCTCTGTGAATTCAGTAGTTGGTTGGGGCTTCAGATTCACTGTTTCAGCTTGATCTCCTCTGTAAGACTTTAAATAGTACGTGAAGCACATCTATTCCTTTAGCTCACTGAAAAAATGTGAATTCCAGTAATTCCCTGATCATGTCATTGAACAAAAGCCTTGAAAATTATCTCTCAGGCTCTTTGTTGGCAACAGATATATTTTGTAAGAGATCATTTGTCAAAGACTTAAAAATGTAGTTTTGATTGCTATTTGCTCTATATATTTTTGGAAAAGACAGCAGGATATTATGTGCCACTGGAGTGAGATTATAAAGGCTTGAAGTACTTTTGTGCCACTGGTTGTATCAACCAAACTTGAAATTTGGTTAATACCACTTGAATGTGAATTAGAAAAAGTGGTTAAAATACTTCTAGTTGAATAAAATTGTCACCCGAGGGGGAAAATATGTAATACACTTTTATGATTAACAATTATAACAATTCTGACTTTAGATAAATACCTACTTGGACTTTTGCTTTAGATTGATGAGAAAAATGCTGAATTTTTTAGGAAATATTTTTCCCCTTTTAAACAAATATAGAAACAGATTAGCTAATAATATCCTATATTTTAACGTCTTTCTGCTTATGGTTTAAAATACAAGTAAATCTCTTGTAAAGCACTAGAAGGAATCATTCCAGTGACACTGTGTAATCTTCTTCTGTAAAATGTTTTTTTAAACATTTCTGTTTGATCTGATAGTTAATGTCAATTAATTTCACAAAACACTGGAAATGAATAAATATTATCCAAGCATTAAAAAAACCCATGCAAATACCTTGACCATAACTGTCACTTTATTTCTGTCTGTGGATTGTGGAAATATTATTTCCAACCCTCTTTTAATAGTAATAGGACATTTTTATGATTTTAGCTGACTTCTAAAGGGTCAAAACAAAACTGATGTAACATTACTTTTTCAAGCATTAGAATACTTTCTCCTTGTTTTCTCATCTTTGCTGCAGCCAAAAATCCAAGTAACTTCTTAAAGTGTCACTGAACATTGACCAGACATATTCAAGTAATTACTAGCCCCTGCTTCATACAGTCTCTGTATGCTCTACATCACAATCCAGAAGCCTTACCATAAATATGAAATCAGTACACCTTTAGACATGGTGTTTGATTGTTCAAAAGAATGTGTAGGCTCAGTAATTGAAGATGCTTCTTTAAAGTCCAATAGCAATGGGCTGTTCAATTACTTAGGAATGTGAGTCATCATATATCTGACTTGGGTTGTTTACATTTGATATTTTTGGTCTCGAAAGCTGCCTGAATATGCTATTTTTGTTATCCCATCTCTGCCTGGATCCTCATATTTATTAGAGAAATAGCACAAGGAAAATGTTCCTATTACAGGATGCTCTTGTAACTAAATTTTAACTGGGGAAGGGATGCATATTGTTAATGATCACTTAAATGCTAATATCTTCTTACTGATAAAGTAATATAAACATAGAAGAAAAGCAAAGAAAAAGAGAAAGGAAGAAATTCCTACTGTCAAAGTCCTCAGAGATTTTTCATTTATTTATTATTTTGTTCAGCTGTTGCTTTGCCATGTACTTCCAGAGTTCTATCTGTATTTACATTACAGCTCTTCCTTCAATTTTCTGAGTGATTTCTCATTTCCAAATGTGTGGATCTGTTGCTTTGAAGACACTTTGCAAAATACAATTTTCACTTTTTTTAAACAACAGCTGCTGCCATTTTTCTAACTATCACAACTGGGGAATTGAATTTCACTAAATTGATCAATTATCTCAAACAGAGTCCTTTTCATGGGAAAAGTTGCACAATCAACAGTTAAATCTGCTTCAGCACAATTTTAGTATTTAATATATTAGCAATTCCTTTCCAAAATGATCCTGCCCTAGGCAGGTAATAATAACTTCTCATATAACTAACTAAATGTAATAAAATTATCACAACAAAATATATCCTAATAAACACAAAGAAAACACTAATCACATAAAATAATCAGTTGAAAATATCTATTTCAAACCAATACACCAGCACCCCCAAGACACAATTTTCTCTCTCGGAGGAAATATCAACCCATAAGCTGTATCTCTGATATCAGCAAGCATATTGGAAAATAACACCCATATTAATGCTGAATTATGGTTATTATCTGAAGTCTTCCAGGAATTTTAGCCCTAAAGTATTTATGGCATGAAATGTCATATTCAGTGCTATTTATTTCTCTAATCAATTTAAAAGCCATCTTATTTTCTCTTGCAACTTTAAGTAACAATCAGGTAGTCCTTCAGTTACAGATAGCAATTGGGACCCTGACTGCCATCAATAAGCAATGTGGTCCTAAAGCATGGTGTGATGTGACCACATTACTTAACAACAGCAATCCAGGCAGTTCTGATTGTTGTAGTAACCCCAAATCACATAAGATGATAAGTGGGAAATGGAGGGATTCCCTGATAAGCAACAACAGGGTGTGGGAAATACTGTACCAGGAAGGTCTGACGCAGGCTGTAGGCAAGTTGGGGCTAAGGGCTGTTGTGCTACAGGGCAAATGCTGCAAGCTTCAGAAGGCCAGAGAAGGAAGGTGTATTGGTCGTGTAAGCATAGGAATAGCAATAGCACTTAGACTTATATACCACTTCACGGTGCTTTATAGCCCTTTCTAAGCAGCTTACAGAGGCAACATATTGTCCCCAACAATCTGGGTTCTCATTTTACCGACCTCGGAAGGGTGGAAGGCTGAGTCAACCTTGAGCCAGTTAGGATTGAACTTCTGGCAGTCAGCAAAATTAGTCTGCAATACTGCATTCTAACCACGTGCGCCGCCAGTGGGCTCTAGTAAGGCCCAGGAAGGAAGGCACCGATGAGTGTATATGTATGGTAGCATAGGGAGCCCCAAGAAAGGAGGGTAACGTTGGGTGTGTACAAATGTACAAGTGCAGGGAGGGAAGGAGGGAAGTTGTGGGGGCACAGGATGGAAGGTCTTGGACAGTATGACTGAGCAAAAGGGAAAGTGGGCACTGGTGTGTGTATGTATAGGCGTGGGTGCAGGGAGGCCACAGAAGGAGGACACTGGTGATACATGTGTGTGTGCAAGTGCTGGGAGGCCCAGAAATGAAGGTACTGATGGGTATGAGCGAGCAAAGGGGGGATAAGGACATGATGCATGCATCTGTATGAGCAAGTAAAGGAGAAAGGAAGGCATGGGCGACTTTGAAAGTTCACAGTTTGTAACAATCTACAAGCAGGACAGAAACAGAGGGAAAGTTACAAGAGTTGTAACAGCTTAGGTTCAAGTACCAGAGTATTCCACCAATTGGTCCAAATGTCAACCGCAGGTCAGAAAGAGCAGGGAGGAATAGCACAAGAATACAGTTTCAAAGCTGGAGAGTTGTCGCCAATGGAGAGGCAGAAGTTTGGAGGCTACTCTTGATCAGGAGCACTGCTGCCCTCTCATGTCAACGAGAAACATTTTGTAATCTTTCATTTTGCTTATATATTCAGTCTAGTGCCAATTTCAAAGGTATCCTTAAGCGACAGCAAGAAAAGATATTTAGTTGACAGCAACATATTCTAAACCTCAGACAATGGGGGCACATTCTTAATCTAGTTCATCAGTCAAGGTCTATCACCCAAGATAATAAAACTGCTTCAGTCCCATAATTCAGCCTAATGCTAGAATGAAGGGGACATCTATTTCATCCAAAAACTCTGGGGTTGAAAATCACTTATGAATTATGGGACCTGAAATTTTAAAGACTGGAAAGGTCACAGATCATGTACATCTGTGATATAGTTCTCAACAATTACAAGACTCAGCAGATACTAATCATAAAATAAACAGAGAATATCAGCTTTAGAGTAAATCTTATGTAAGAATCTTCATTGGGCCAAACAACATATATAGGAAAACAAATCTGGCACTAATATAAAAACATGTCTCCTGAGTTCTAAGTCAGCAATGTTTTAAACTTTTATAAGAAATCTTACAGGAATAACCAGGGGAAAAAAAACCTAAGTATGAAATGAACATTAGGATGATTGCAGCACTAAGTGAATTTGAGGAATATTAATGAGACAACAATCTTTTATAAGGGAAAAGCTGTTGAAAATTGGAACAAACCTTGTAAGATCAAAGTAATGAAAGATGCAAAATAAATAAGACTGAAACCCAACAGGCATTTTCAAATATGTAAACATCTTCTTGGTATATTGTGGAGATTGTATAATGTGTATGCTTCCCCCCACCCAGAGATTAACAGAGAAACAATTCTGTTAACTAAACAAAGATATACAGCAAGTAACAGTAGCTGGCCAACCTCATCTAGGCTTAGAAGCTAAGCATGATTGGAAGATAGCCAAGGAATTCCAGGCCTGTAGGCTACGGTGGGAAATTGAAAAATATCTTAGAGAAAGCAGTTGCAAACCTCCTTTTATTCTTGCCAAGAAAACCCCATTACTTTGTCCAGACAGTCATCAACACTGTAGACAAATTCAGCTTGAGGGCATCTTCATTTTTAGTCTACACTGTTCCAAACAAGAATCCAAGATGAAAAATAAACATGAGATACTATTATCAAGGGTGACAACAGATTATATGAGAAAGATAAAGAACAGCTGGAAAGTATCTGTATTTTCCAAGCAATTAAGAAATAATAATTATGCTACAATAATATGTATTTAAAGCAAGTTTAGTGTATTGGTTGAATCATCAGGCTAGAAACCAAGACCATGAATTGAGTTCTAGTCCTGTCTTAGGCACAAAGCCAGCTGGGTGACTTTGGACCGGTCCCTCTCTTCAGCTCTAGGAAACAGGCAATGCCAAACCATTTCTGACAAGCCTTGCCAAGAAACTGCAGGGACTTGTCCAGGTAATTGCCAATAATCAAAAATTAATTCAAAAGCACATTTCCCCTTAAGGTATTTAAGTATCTAAAGACTAAGTTGGAAGATAGAATTGGATTGTATACAATGTTATACCAGTCAATTTCTGCTACTGCCATGGAATTCACAGCAAAAGTTGACATGCATATCCCAAAGGAGATACTGAAAAAATCAAAATCAGGCTGAGAAAGCGATCAAGAAATCAGATCATTAACAGCCTAACAAAACCTCATAGTTGTCTTATATAAAACTGAAAATGCCACAGGAATAGGAACTAATATTCCAGAAACACCAACATTTTTTGGGGGAAGGGGGGGAAAGCAGGAAGAAGGCAACATCAAAGAACTTCACTTAATAATCACAATTTTTGTTAGTCTTTGAAGCTTCTTATTAAAAGCAACACACCAGGTGGTAGGCAGACAAGAAAAATATGAAGAAACAGAAATTTGCTAATAGCTAACAACTAGCAGTACTTCACTGAAACTATAAAGTTAATCCACATATACCTAGAAGCTTATGTATGATAAGTCCAACTGCACAGAGAATGTAAAGATCAAATGAAGGACCAAAGAAACTGGCTTCCAACTGGTTTTATACAATATATTTGTGATTTTTAGAATTATCTGATCAAGGTTTTTCAAGGTATTCAGTGACCATCTTTATACTTGAGTGGTATTTTTCAAATAAGAATAGCACAGAATTGGTATACTGTATCAATTAAATTTAAATTCCTGAAATATTAAAATGATATGCATATTAGTTCTATATATACTCCTACTCTTCAGACACTTGAGCATATAGTTTTATTTCACTTTTGCTTTTCTACCTGAATCATACTGGGGTCTATAGAGTTCTTGGTGTCTGCAGTTATATAAGTGAAAATATGATAGATAGTAACAACTGAAAATCCAAGTGCTCTTATTTTAGTCAAAAGAATGCAGTCTTGGAAATAGAATGTTCCAATTAGCTTTAAAAAATAAAGTATGCAAAAATAAAATATACAAAAACATACAGGTTCAAGTAGCACAATGAACAAGCACTTCTAAGATCAAAGCATCTTCTACTACTAAACACAATAAAAACTGAATAGAAGATAGGCATACAATTTCTTCAAAACAGCCTAGGATTTCATCTGGAGAAGCATCTGTATGTGTGTCCTTATCTGTAGTTAAGTTGTCTTCTGAGAATAAATATGTAACTTGAAAACAAAGAGTCTCCATAGGGGAGAATATTTGTAGCTCAGGGTTGAACTGTTGTTTTCAAAGTATATTGTCAAACATTCCTCGGGGCATATATCTCTTTGGGTTCTTAAATGCTTAGTATTCATTTTTAACTTTCTATTGGGGAAAGAATACCTTTCTCTCTAGTAAAACACAATTCTGTTTTAGACTAAAACAGACAAAATCATGTGCAAGATTATAAAGTTAATGTAGCATGACAGGGTATCCACACAATTCACTGCTAAAAAAAGGCTTGTAAAATCATTGCTTAAAAGATTTATCTGAAACATCAGCAAGTAAGAAGGAATTGAGTTATCCATTTCACATAGATGAATTTCCTTTGAACCTTCTTTTATATATTTTCTTATCAAATATTTACCTCATGATTTATCTTTTGCACTGACACATATTTTTATATACATTTCTTATAAAATGTATACCTGCTTACTCCCCAAAACAGCCCATGATGGTTTAATAGACAGCGGTCCCCAACCTTTCTTGCTTGGTGGCCTGACCTGATTCATGTCTGTGTGTGTGAGTGCTAGGCTAACATGAGTGTGCTCTCCACTCGTGCAAATGGAGAATCGCATGTGAGCAGAGGGTGCTTGTGCTTACGCGTGAAGCTCCACTTGTGCAAGCACCAGGCACTTGCATTTGTGCACAAAGCTCCACTCTCCTGAATGGAGGGTACTTAAGCAGAGGGCGTTGGTGCTTGCACATGAAACTCCACTTGCAAGAGTGGAGGGCGTTCACGCGTAAAGCTCATTCGTGTGAATGGAGCTTTGCATGTGACGCAAGCATCCACTTGTGTGAATGAGTTTCACGTGTGCGCACTTGCCCATCTCTCCTGTGGCCAGGTTTCAAACAGGCCACGGCCCAGGGATTAGGGACCCCTGGTTTAGGATACAATAATATGTATACTACTAAAACTCTCTTTCCTGTAACTTTTATCTGAGCGAAATGGTGCACCATAGGGCAATTTTTTTTCAACCAAGGTATCTCAAATGAGCTTATAGCATGCATCCAAAATTTGGATTTCTCCCACTATGGTATAATCAACTCATTATAAAAAACGAAATTTAGCACGTATCCTACTTGGGTGTCTGTGTATGTCTGTACACATTTTGACAGGACTACTGAACTCACGATGGTCATGAGATTGAGAAACAGTTTTGTCTAGTGATTAAGGTGGCAGGCTAGAAACCAGGAGAGCGTGAGATCTAGTCCCACCTTAGTCATGAAAAACTGGCTGGGTGACCTTAGGCCAATCACTCTCTCTCTCAGTCCAGCCTACTTCACAGGTGGTGGTTGTTGTGGGGAAAATAGGAGGAGGAAGGAATATTATGTATGTTCACCACTTTGAGTTATCTCTCTCAGCCCAGCCTACGTCACAGATTGTTGTGAGAAAAATAGAAGGAGGAAGGAGTATTAACTAATCAATGTGGGATAAAAATTAATTAATTAAAATGGTCACAAAATCCTGATACAATTCTACAAGACTGGTTTGGCATGGATGCTGAAATCACCAAGCAATAGCAGCCTGGAGGAAACTCAGCCCCAAATCCTATATCATCTCCTCTTATTGCTGGGTAGTGGGACACTGCCATAAAGTGAGAAGGGACAGCAAGAGATCTAGACAATAATGCACAACTGTCACATTGAAAAATGTGTCCCTTTTGTCTTTAGAATAAAATGTTATCTCCTTTCACTTACATGCAAATACATTTTCTAATAATATACTCAAGTAACTTTACAGTTCTTACTTTTAATTCCATTTTATTATTATTCACTCAACTTTCCTCCTGTTCTACTAATGTCTAAATAAATTAATACCTAAGTTTTTTAATTTATCCCTTTTAAGTTATTTCTGTTCTTAATCATTTTACTAATTATTCTGCTTTGTTATATTAAAAATGGATATGAGGGGGAAAAAACATTCCAGGTTAACTTACTATTCAGAACTACATTTTCCTCTAAACCACTCTCTGAAAAGTCAGCACCTGGACCACCCTCTTCAGCACCTCGGCTCCTTTTCATGCCATCCCAGTTTTTCTGCCATTCTGTTCACTTGCCCAACATTCCTTCCCTCTTTCTGGGGCTGGAGATCGCTTGAGGTCATCACACACCATTTGCTTTGTGTTCAGAACTTCCTAATTCTGATATCTTCTTCTGCTCCACTTCATTCTTTCTTTCAGCATCTTCACTCACCCTGCTTTCTTGGTAGACAATATTCTCTAGCATAGCAAGACAGCAGCCCCCCACCTCACCCTCAACCTGCCTGCCAAATCTGCTCCCTTTTAAGCCTTGAACAAAGATGACATAAATACCATCCACAAATGTTCTAGTGCAGCTAGGATATTTCCAGATATCCTGTTATGCTTGTGGCAAAAGCCAAAAGAAAAACAAAATCTAACTTTCTAACTCTGAAGAACCTCAGAAATAATTTCAGCCACAGCAGCTCCTCTGTCTGCAAACACTTGATTTGACAACAAAATCTCTGATCTGCTGTGGTCACCAACTGCAGTTACTCATATTCAGATCCTTTCATTTGGTCTTGGAAAGATGAATGGAATCCTCGGCAACACTTAGAATAAAGAGAGTAGGTTGCTTCCTATTAAATTAGCTTGTCGTTAGAATACTTTTTGTATTACTACCTAGATGATTGATTCACTATAACTTATAGTAAATTATTTCTCCTAGGGATTTTCTATAAACAATTTGCAAATATTCTTGTTCAAATTAAATTACACAGGTGATGCATTGATTTTGCAGTGCTAATTCTCAGAGACCAAATAGACAGATTTTATCCATGACAATCCATCTCTAACCCAGTGCTTTTTAGCATTTTTTCAGTTTCTTTCAGCAACTTTAAGTGGTGTTATGTATATGTATATACATTCAGTGATTTTGTATATACCCCAATACATTCTGTATTTTTTCATTAAAATAAGTATTTTTTCTTCTTCCCTAGATTCTTTAAACAGAAAGAAGTTAATACTTGTACAATCTTGAGTAAGAATAATTGGGTGACATGTTTTATATCTCAGTGTTCAGCATGCCACAAAATGTAATCTATTACATTACCTCATTAGCTGTGTTGTGAGTGCCAACAATTCTGATAAAAGACGCTGGTTGTCTATCAAAAGTTACAAGTTGCCAGGATCTGCACAAGAAAGAAAAGGGATACAGAAAATTAAAACAATTGCATACTTGTTTTTTTTTATAAAACTTAAGATAATTTTTTTCTATAGTGAGCCAACATATTCTTGCATTAATATGTACATTTACTTTTATCTGTTCAATGCTTGGATGACCTTTCTGGGAGAGACTAACAACTATATAACAAATAAAATCAGAAAAGCAGATCATCTCAGGTCAGAAGCATAGAACACAAAATTCAAAAGAGCAATGCACCTGTACTCAGGTAAGTGTACATTAATGTACTGTATTTTTGGAAAATGAAATAAGAGAACAATGCAAAAGAAACAGTGAAATGTTTAAGCAAAACTCAATTATTTCAAGCACATGCCATTGGTCGACTTCTAATATCAGGTTCCACAAGTGGAAGCAACTGAAATGCTGGCAGTTGCCACATTCTGTTGGTGCTAGTTTCACTTTTAAACAAAATAAAAGAAGAACTGAATGAAAGAAGAGCAAGAATTTCTATGGTTCTAACAACTACTCAGAAGAGGTAGGAAGTACAAATTTTCTTATCCCACATAAAAGTATTTTCTTATCCCACATAAAAGTATTTCCTTTTCTTGTAACTGCTATAAATGGAAGAAATCAGATTTCTTCAACTGAGCCTAGTTATTCTGGTGGTAAATATGGATCAATAATAAGCAGGATCTATGTTATGTAGTACTTAAAAAAGGACCTGGCTTTTGAAAACCTAAGGTTTCAAACAGAAATGATAATTATGGCAAAAAGGTGGGGTGAAGTTATTCCTACGGGCCTCAAAGCTAGGACTTTCTAGATTCCTCCTCCTCTGCTATTTTAGAAAAGAACTGTGTTTTTTCTTAGCTTAAATTACAATTCTGTGTGTTCTCCACACCAAACTACAACTGGGTTTGTGCATCATATTAAATCAAAACCACCTGTGTTTACAGTTTAGCATAATGTGTGAATTTTATTAACAAAAAGGATGTAATTACTCATACTGAAGGAATCAGTATGAATGTAGAACTTGCAGTACCTCAAGGACCTAACATAATGATTTTTAAACTGTTGCACAATGTTATTTTCTTTTATGGTACTGGAAAAGCTCATGATCATGCCTTTAGCCAAGAATAATTTTTGGCACCTCTTTCTTCTCTCAAGAACAAAAGAGAAAGAAGATTTGAGTATTTGAGTATTTTATAAAACAGTAGACATTACATTGGATTAATATATAATCCGATTATCTTTTCTCCTCAAATCAATTTGAAAGTAAAATTACAAACTTTATGCATAATAGAGCTTAATATAATTAAAGAAATGACAGCTAAAGCAATTTAATGAACTTTTGAAGGAGGTTAACATTTGGATAGCATTGCATTCAAAAGGTATTTACATACTACAAAATAGCAAAAGGAAAAGGAAAGGAAAATGTTGAAATAACTGCAACACTGTTAGTTACATTTATAGCAAGATTTAAGCTGGAATACTGTACAGTATAGCAAAAAGCTATAAGAAAGTGTTGATCTGATCTAGGCAAACTTTTTATGACTTTTTGCATACTTATTCTTTTAATTCCATTGGGCTTCAGAAGTATAGTGAAGCAGAAAATAATTCCATTTTTATAAATTCAGGACATCAACTTTTGTTGCTTTATTTGTTTCAAATTCCCAAGCCATACCCATAGTCTTTTGAAACATTCCCAAACTATTGGGAAGAGGCACAGACAGTTTGGTGATTAAGCTGCACCAGGGAGAAATTTAGTATCTTAATAGGCACACACATAAAAATTGCTCTCTTCTATTCAAAATCACATGAATACAGTACAGCAACATTTGTATCTTTCTAATGCCATCTATTTTAGTTCTAACATTATTTTGATAGTGTTGGTTTATTAAGGCAAAACTTTACCACAGGGATCCCCAATCCCTGGTCCGTGGACCAGTACCGGACCGTGACATGCCAGCAACCGGTCCGCACAAACAAGCAAAGCCCCATCAGCGAGGTGCAGGCAACGCACAAAATCACACACCCTCCAGTCCACGGAAAAACCTCTCTCCACGGAACTGGTTCCTGGGGCCCAAAAGGTTGGGGCCCTCTGCTTTAGCAGACTTTCTAGAAAAGTATCTAGCTGGATAGAAAAGGCTTAGGTACACTGGATGCAGTCATACACAGAGCAAACATGTAAGTTAGTTATGTTGCACTGATTTCAATACATGTACTCAGGGCTTTTTTTTTCATAGAACGCTCAGAATGGAGTTCCGGCACCTTTTTTGGATGGAATCTTGTAGGGTAGGCAAGGCGGATTGTATGACATGTGAGTTCTGGCACCTTTTTTTTTTTTTTTTACAAAAAAAGCACTGCATCTACTCCAATATATGACTAAATTAATTTTAATTTCCTGAGTTTGCCACACTTTTTCTAGTGTCCTTAAGTCAGTATTGATTCCTGGTGACTACCTGGTCTATTTCTTGCAGTTTTCTTGGGAAGATTTTTAAAAATGATTTGCCATTGCTTGCTTCCTAGAGCTGAGAGAAAATGACCGACCCAAGGTCACTTTGTGCCTAAGACAGGACAAGAACTCATAATCTCTCAGTTTCCAGCCTGAGGCCCAGCTGTGTTACCAAACTGGCTTGCTTTATCATTCTTTATTTTTGGAGTTTGTTTTTTCTTGGGATAGGAAACTATAAAATCAGCTATAACTAGAGTCCAATTTTTTTAAAAAACAGCCTTTTGATATGCCATCTACTACAAAACTACTTCTCTATAGTTGAAATCTGTTTTGATTAACCAAAAAAGGGGTGGGGCTTATGTAGAACATTCGTAGACAAGAACAGAGTTATGCCCTTTTACAAGCCTATAAATATCATTTCAAATTAAAGAGAAGATAAATTTTCATAGCAAATACTGGAACTTCTACTATATTATTTACCTAATACTAGAATGCAGTAGAACAGAATCAATTTGCACATGAAAACTGCCTACATTGCCATTGGCATTATGCCCGTCTAATTGGATACCACAAGAATTACGGCTCCTAAAATGCCGAAGTGCAAAGATGTACTTCTCATAAGAAGCACTCAGAGAGGCACAGAAGCTTACCCAAATTCTAACTGAGCCTTTTCTATCTCTGGTAAGTAGTAGGAGCCATATACATTCTAACCAAGAAAGCTGTGTGGGGCATAAATAATTTAGGATAAATGACAATTTTCAGTCAACCAAGTCCTGAAGATTAGCTCTTAACTACGGGTTATCAACTTTATATAATCTACATAATTACAAATTCAACAGTGAGGGATTATAATTTTAATTGTCTATCTTTGAGTCAATCAGTTAAATTTGAGCATGTTTTTTGTATTTCCAATATGTCATTCTAAATGCACTTTTCTAGTGGAAATACTAACATACAAATTAGCAAAATTAGAAATGTTTATGCAGTAAGAAGGAAAATGTATTCATCCATGGACTATTTAAAAGAAACTATTTAAAAGAAACCTGAAGAGATACAATTTTATCTTTCAAGGTGGCATGCAAAAATATTCAAGGGAGCACCTGAACTACTAAAAATAAATGAGAGATTTCTGATTCCTGGTGTTGTGAATTTAGAGTCTTTCCAGTGTCTATATAAAACAAACAAAAGTGAATTTAGGGATTTAAGATATTAATATCTACGTGCTAGAAACGCAGAATGAGAAGATGTATTAAATGCATGCTCACTGTGTCCATGAAACCTTTTCATTTACAAACTGAACTGTGAGATTGAACTGAGTTTGTTTACAAATGGACAAAGCCCATTATACGTACAGTTTTTATGCACTATAAAATTCGATATTCTTTGTGTCGCTAATTCTTTGTGCTACTTTGTTCCAGGAATAACCATTAACAAGTAAAAACCTTGTTTAGTAGGGTTAGTAAAACAGCAATGGACGATAGACTATATTTTTCTACTAAAAATGATAGAGAGAAAATAGAGATGAAGATGTTATCCAAAAGATCAACAATATGTATCTGCTTGGATTTGTGAACTTAATAATAATAATAATAATAATAATAATAATAATAATAATAATAATAATAATAATAATAATAATAATAAAGTTGGAAGGGACCTTGGAGGTCATCTAGTCCAACCCCCTGCTCAGGAAGGAAACCCTATACCATTTCGGACAAATGGCTGTCCAGTCTCTTCTTAAAAACTTCCAGTGTTGGAGCATTCACCGCTTCTGGAGGCAGGTTGTTCCACTGGTTAATTGTTCTAACTGTCAGGAAGTTTCTCCTTAGTTCTAGGTTGTTTGTCTCCTTGATTAGTTTCCACCCGTTGCTTCTTGTTCTGCCTTCAGGTGCTTTGGAGGATAGCTTGACTCCCTCTTCTTTGTGGCAGCCCCTGAGATATTGGAACACTGCTATCATGTCCCCCCTCGTCCTTCTCTTCATTAAACTAGACATACCCAATTCCAGCAACCATTCCTTATATGTTTTAGCCTCCAGTCCCCTAATCATCTTTGTTGCTCTTCTCTGTACTCTTTCTAGAGTCTCAACAACTTCCAATACATATACTTATAAAAACCAAAAGTATATAATTAGGGAAATCAATACTTTCATTTGAGGCTTACATTTTGCTGACAAGACCAGCGATCAAGAGCTTATGCTGATATGAGGGTCCTCAACCTGAAAGGCAACACTGCATGATGCACAACCAGCACAAATCCCCCAGTGCCACAGCTTCATCTTTTAAAAGAAATTAGCCTTGTTGCAGCCCTAGGGTATGTTATTTAATACTCCATATTTCACCTCAGCTATCCCTCCCAACGTTCTTGTTCTGCCTCAGTCCCCCAAGGAGAGCTATAATTGTTGATTAGCATTCCAAAGTCATGCTTGCATCCTGTGAGCCCGTCATATTTAATTACATTTTAACTATATTCGTCTTCAATAATAGCCTGAACATAATTTAGATAATTATCCCTTGCGTTCTCTTTCTCAGAATCTGTCTGTCTCAGAGCTCCTTGAAATGCATATTGCTTTCTCTGCTCAAACACATAAACAGACTCTTGGGCCAAGTACTTTCATCTTTCAAACAGCAACAGCTGTCACTAAGAAATTCCATGGCTCTGTGCATCCAGTCAATTCAAAGTGTAATCTTCATGCTTTCTGCTGTTTTATTCGGGAGGCAGAAAAGAATGCAATTATCAAGGATAAAAGTTGCCTATAAAAGTTTTTTTGCTCCTTAAAACTTTAAATGTTTTTGTCATTTAAATACTTGACTGATCAGCTAGTAAAGTGATTAAAGTATTGGTCCTGAATTAGAAAGAACAAGGCTCAAATCATCACAGACAAATAGCCAGCTATTCTCTCTCCAATTTCTTATAGAATTGATATTAGGGAGATTTTGAGCACCCAGAGAAAATGTCAGAATATAAATGAAATGAATTATTCACATTTCTGTTTAATTTTCCCTGAAATTTCTCTTCAGATAAATCAAGGTTAAAGTGATAAAACAACCAGCCATTAATTTGTAATAATAATTACAATTTAAAAGGATGCTATTGAAATTGCCTTTTTTATATTAACATTATCTTCATGTTAATGAAATAAATCGTAGACAGGAAACCAGGAAGAGAATTCTACTATACAAATCCTGTATCAAGCTACTTCAACTTCTTGGTTCTTGATGATGGAGCAATTATTTCTACAGAGAATCTGATACAAAGAGAACTAAGCCTGCTTCATACAATGTCATCAAAACTTAAGAGTGGGTGAAAGATGAGCAGAAGACCCCTGTATTACTTTGGTCACAGTGATTCTGCCCTAATTATAGCTTCCATTCAGTATTTCACAATTGGTCTTTTATTTGTACAGCTAGATGTTGTCTTTTGTCTTTTTATTGCATAGATACCAAGTCTGCTCTGGAGAGTCCTTTAATGAACACAGCAGATTTGGTAGGGCATGAGATGTGTTGAATGGAGATGGCAGAAGATGATGATGAGTGGGAGCAAAATGTGATCTTCTCGCAAATACCCAAAGAGGAAACAATATTGTTCCAGGCTTTTTTGCTGAGATAAATTAATGGAATTCAAAATGTGGAGAATTGAAAACTTCATAGGATTATATTGTTAGTCCTGAATTTCTTTTTCAAATTGCCATTTTGATTTTTAATTAGAAGATAAGTTGAAGTATGGAATATGGAATATGAAACTCCAAAATGTTAAACTATTGGTGAGGAAGAAACTTAAGCATTTTGTGTTGTGCCAGATTAACACCAGCAAAGTTTTATAATATTGTTGTTATTATATTAGTTTATCACACATCATTTGATGAAAAAATAGTTACTTTTTACCATATTCCAGATAATTCTAGAATAGATACTCAGTAGGCATAATGAACATATTTGATCAGACAAGTTAAATATTCAAGTCTTTTTTATGTTTGGTAATTGGGTCAAATTAACCTTCTATATATTTAAATTGCCAAATTACTCACACAACTATTCAAGAATACAGCAGTTTCAAATCATGGAGGGGAGGGGATAAATAACTTGCCTTTGAAATACATGAAGTAATATGCATCGCCACAGGGGAAAGCCTTCAAGATCATGAAATTTATAATTTAAACTTATCTGCAATTATTGTAATGGATAATTATTTAACCATTTCATGAAATTGCAAACTGCAATATAATAATGCACATTGAATCCATTTATTTACAGTAGACTATTCAGTGAAATTGGACAAAATCAATGTAATTTTATATCCTAATTCAAAGGTCAAAATAAATAAACAAGGTGTCAAAAAATCATAAAGTGTTCTGAAAAAAATAGCATAATTTATACAGCTCTATCTTGGACCAAAGTTTTCAGGGTTTTTTTTAAAAAAAATATTTAGTTCTGAAATAGCTCAAACAGTTTAATATGTCAAAAATTATGGTATTCCAAAATGCATTATTTCTTCCATCTGGGCCAAAGAAACAACTTTTGTAAAACACTGCAAATTATGAAACCTAGAACTAAGAAGAAACTTCCTGACAGTTAGAACAATTAACCAGTGGAACAACCTGCCTCCAGAAGTGGTGAATGCTCCAATACTGGAAGTTTTTAAGAAGAGACTGGACAGCCATTTGTCCGAAATGGTATAGGGTTTCCTGCCTGAGCAGGAGGTTGGACTAGATGACCTCCAAGGTCCCTTCCAACTTTATTATTATTATTATTATTATTATTATTATTATTATTATTATTATTATTATTATTATTATTATTATTATTATTATTATTAAGCTTCTCTGATCTAATTTATTTTAATACATTTATATTTAAGGTGTTGTCTATGTTTCAACTAGCCCAATACAATAAGAAATTGGTTTATTTAAAATGAAAGCCATAAAAAATTTCTGAGGTATTTGTTCGCTCTGTTTATATACAACTGTGAAGTACTGTTTAGTAAGATGTTAATGTTATCATGTGTCTACGAAATGAATCTGCTAGGTCTTATATTCTTACTTATATATGTTTCAGGTTTTCAGCCCAGAAAACATCTCCAATGTAATATGATTTATACAGCATGAAAGTTTGAAATTATGTCAAAAATGAAAGAAAGAAAAGGAAGGATGGAAGGAAGGAAGGATGGAAGGAAGGAAGGAAGGAAGGAAGGAAGAAACAAAGAAAGAAATTGGTAAGCAAACAGCTATAATTTATTTTTAATTGTGAATTGCAAGAAAGAAGTAACAAAGCTTTCATGAATAAAATATGACTTTGGGATTAAGTCCAATGTTGTGATACTTGACTTGCAAAATAATGTTTCTTTCAAACTACCACTGCTAAATAAAAACAATCTTTGGCCATTTGGCCAAAGAATGGGCAATGTATGGTTCTCCATATGCCTTTGCTGGAAACGCTGATGGGAACTGGAATTCTGCAACATAGGGAGTGGCAGATGCTGCCCAATCTGCTTTGGGCTCATAAAGATAACTCTGGTTTCATCATGCTTATATGGCAGGAAAACATGAGCCCATGTTGGGCTATCACCTAAGGCCCTATTTACTCAGTCAAGTTTTGTAGTTTGACTTTTTCCAATGCTCACTCTGATTAAGGTATTGTCATAATATTGTAGGCAAGAAATATCCTTACAGATTGCTTATATGATTCAGACTCTACTCATAAAATTTCTACATACCATATATGAATGTGAGGCTCTCATTTTATACTTCTACAGGACTACAATAATCAATGAAGGGATTTGGGGGTAAATCTGGACATTTTATGTTCAGTGATTAGCAACAGAAATAAATCAGAATGGACAATGCATATTTATTGCAACAGAAAACCTATCAAAAAGATTTAATGAAATCTGGATTCAGCTCCTAGCATTTTTCTATAAAGTTCGTATCATGCTTGAAAATCCAGAAAACAGTTAAATATGAAACAGAAAATGTGTAAAAAGTAGAGCAAAATCCAACTATTGAGTTTTTCTTTATCCACTGATGACTTCTGCCAGCTGAAAAGAATAAGACACAGATATCAGCAATTCCCTCGGTCCAGTAGTCCCCACAACTGCCAATATTTTAATAAGCTGCCCTCTTGTGGTGCCTGGAGGCAGTGGGGGTCTGGATGGGGAACAACAAACTTAGACTGAAACGTGGTAAGACTAAATGCTTGAGTGCATGGAGCTCCAGATTCCAGGACTTGGACATACAGTATTTAGTTCTGAATAGGGTTGCACTACAGACAGACTGGTATTCAACTTGGGGATTCTTCTGGACTCACGACTCCTGTTCTGTGAGCAGGTGGCAGTCATGGGTAGGAGAGCCTTTGCCCAACTTTGTTTTGTATACCAGTTGTGTCCCTTTCTGGATCGGGAGTCCCCACGCTTAAGTCACTCAAGCCCTGGTCATCTCATGGTTGGACTATTGCAACATGTTCTACATAGGACTGAGTATCCAGAAGCTTCGGCTAGTACAGAATGCAGCCATGCGGGCAATTCTTGGGGCCCCTAGGGTGACCATGTAACATCTCTGTTCCATGAGCTGCACTGGTTGCCAGTTTGCTTTTAGGTTCAATTCAAGCGGTTGGTTATCATCTTTAAAGACCTTCATGGCACAGGTCCAGGTTATCTGAGGAAATGTCTCACCTAGTTAGGATATTTTTATATGCACTTTTCCTTACTGCCCATAGCTCCTCATATAACTCAGCAAGTAAAAGAAAATGTTAATTTACAGTATGTTCAGTTAAAAAATACAAAATCGAACAATTATCTGAAGTGATATCTTTTAAAAAGTGAAACAAGTCAAGTTCAACAACTGGTTATTTTCTGGGCACATTCATGTAAGCTTCCTCTGACATCAAGCCCAGGTGACAAGTCAGTCAGTTTTTTTTGTTGCATTTGATGGATCTACAACCATCTCCATCAAAATGCAGACACGACCCAGGTGCTGCATTTGATCAGGCAAGATGGTGTTCATTGATCCGAAAACCAGACTCTGCACCTATGGGAATAACACTAGGAAGGTGATGGTTCATGTAATCTTCTTGACAGAATTCAGAAGTGGTTTGCAATTGCTTTCTTCTGGGATATCTTTTCAATTTCGAAGTATAAATAATGTCTTGGGATTCCCTAGTGAAGTCTTATCCAAGTATTAAGCAAGCTGGAATTTTTTAGTAGTATTCACCAAGTCCTACTGGTCCTAACTCAAGTTGTATGCTCTGTGTGTGTGAGAGAGTGTGTACAGTCAAAGAAATTGCCTAAATGATATCTCAAACCTCTAAGAGATAAAGCAAGTTGTACAATTGTTACTGAATTCAAAAGATAAATATGTACCCACATTTAGCAAAAATGCAGGAATAGAGTTTGCTAATAATTCTTTTTCTACCTACTTGCTAAGACAAGCTTAAGAAACAAAGTCACCTAACTAACAAGAAATGTGGCTGTGTTACTTCCAAGAAAGTATACTTCAAAGTGCACTTGGATATCAACCTGCTGCATGTTTCTCCACACAATCATAATATGTCATATTGACCCTGATGTTTAAAGTACCTTCAGATTCTGATTTAAAGTCCATATTAGTGTTAACATGAAATATATGATATAAATTTTAACTCTGGTTAATCATTGATAGGAGGAAAACACAAAGTAAATAAAGGAATTAGGGAAAGATTGCATCAGCTATAAGTCTTAATTGTACTTTCAGATAAGAGATAAATTTGGAGCTATCATCATAATCTGACAGAAGAATTTGTTTCCTTTACCTAGAAGAAGATAATTCAAAACAATTACTAAACTGTAATCATTGTGAATAAAATAGCATTAATTTAGTTACCATTTATTAAGGTATCAATGGTATTAGGTTGTAAATCAAGATTGACTCAGCCTTCCAGCCTTCTGAGGTTGGTAAAATGAGGACCAAGATTGTTGGGGGCAATATGCTGACTCTGTAAACTACTTAGAGAGGGCTGTGAAGCACTGTGAAGAGAAATATAACTCTAAGTAATATTGCTATTCAAATGAAAGTATGCAAGTTCAGTATTTCTAGAATACTTCTAGAATATTGAGAGAGAGAGAGAGAGAGAGAGAGAGAGAGAGAGAGAGAGAGAGAGAGAGAGAGAGAGAGAGAGAGAGNACTACTACCTTTGAATTTATGATTTAGTTGTTCATGGGAAGCAATGAAAGCCATATCATTGGAGACCTATGAAGCCAGACTGATAATATAACATTAGGAAATATACTACATAGAAGAATCTCACAGTAACCTCATAGGGGAAAAATTGAAGACATAATAATTCCTTTATTTTTTGATTTCTATGATTTATGTATTTAATTTATACTGCTAAAAGCTTCTCTAGAATGAATCAATAGTTTAATACTGTACAATTTTAACTGCATTATGTCAGACGGGTGATGTTAAAACAGTCACAAGACTTAGATCAGCAGTTAGTATGAACTATGATTTCCAATATTCAATAGCAATCAATATTCTACTCAGGATATAAAACATTGCATAATAATGAAAAAAATCAACTGATTTTAGGAAGCTGTCAATTGCTTCATTACTTAAAATTAGAAAAGCTATAATCTTAAATATAATCTTTTAACTGTAATCTTTCGTTCTAAGTCAGTAGAATTAGCCTGCAATACTGCATCTGGAACGAAAGATTGAATCCTTTTTTTTTTTTTTTTTTTTAAACATGTTTGGATGAAACTTTCATCCTAACCTTTATTTTTTAAGAATTCAAATCAACAGCATTTTCCCACGGGAAGGATTCACATAATTAATTCCAAAATCCTATTAGCCTCTTAGTCTGGCCCCTTAGTCTGTTTGTAACATTTCAAAAACAATGGAAGTGATTAAGAAATGAGGCTTGGTGAAGCTTATGTTCATATAGGGTACATTAGAGCTGTGAGCTTGGTTGAAAATGACTCCAACTGCTCTACTCACAAGTCAATGACAAAAATCATTGCAATGTAATCACGAGGAGCAATTGTGAGGAGTGCAAATGGACAATCTCATAATCTTTTCTTTTTCTGGCCAGAATTCACTACCTGACCATCAATCTATGCTGCAATGCTGTCCCCACTCCTTCGGGGACATCTAATTCGACATCAATCCTTACTGGAAACAAATTATTTTGCTTTCTGAAGAGTGTTACATGTAATTGATATACATTATCTGTCGTTCTCTCTATTTTTAGTGCTCTAAGGATAATTAGGACATACTTCTGCAAAATATTTTTATTAGAATAAGAGAGCATAGTCAAGTGGTACTATATTTATGCATCTAGGATTTTTTTTGCCCAGTTTCACATTTAACAGATAATACCGTGCAATTTCTATGGTGATAAAACAGCTGTCATTAACTATTAAATTATCACTCAAACATAGACATACTCTAATTCTGAAAATCATGTGTTAATATTCTCAGGGTGCTTGAAAAAATAATTAGGGGAAATTATATTTGGCGTAAGATACTTCTGAGTTACTCTTATCTTAAAAAAATGTAAGAATTGAAGGAACTGTGGTGATCATCAAATCCAATATCCTGCTCAGTGCAGGAAACCATTAACATAGCATATCTGATAGATTCAGTCTCTGTTTAAATACTTCCAATGAAGAACAGTCCATCACCTTTCAAGGCCTGTTCCTCCAAGCTTTTGTTATATTCCTTCCCAGGTCTCTTATCATCTTGGTTATTCGCCTGTGGACACTCCAGTCTGTCAGTCTAGCAATAATAATAGCACCTAGACTTATATACCGCTTCATAGTGCTTTATAGCCCTCTCTTAGTGGTTTACAGAGTCAGCATATTGCCCCACAAAATCTAGGTCCTCCT
>NW_015387447.1:169757-195969 GCF_001527695.2 Protobothrops mucrosquamatus | reverse complement strand
GGTCCTCCTTTTACCAACCTCGGAAGAATGGAAGGCTGAGTCAACTTTGAGCCAGTAAGAATCAAACTGCTGCAGTCAGAGGAATTAGCCTGCAATACTGCATTCTAACCACTGCGCCACCATGTCTAAAATGCAGAGTTCAGAACTAGTTGCAATGCGTCTAGGTCAGTGTTTCTCAACCTTGACAATTTTAAGGCATGTGGACTTCAACTCCCAGAATTCCACAGCTAGCATTGCTGGCTGTGGAATTCTGGGAGTTGAAGTCCACATGCCTTAAAATTGTCAAGGTTGAGAAACACTGGTCTAGGTGCAGCGCGACTCACCCAAAAAGCAGAATGTCTTCTCCTGATCTTACAAAAATTTCTTATTATTAAAAGAATATGAGGTTTTGAGTTAAAATAACATTCTAACTATTGGAAAAGGTCAATAACTAATTTCTACCAAACCTGTTTAATAATGCGTCAAATATACAACTACAAGACTGTTTTTAAAAATTTAGTTTATATTACATATTACAGCAGTCATCTTGCATTTATGTAGGTTTGATTCATAAGGTGAACTTGAAAATTTCAAGCATTACAGTGAAAATGTCTATTTAATAGTCAGGGATCTTATATAAGAGTCCCCCCCATCTGAGCAGATACAAGTCTTATGCTCCCATATAAATAAAGGAATGAAGATTATCATGAACAAAATGCACCAATGTTACCTAGTTTGGGTAATTAAATGTCTGCAAGAAAACAATTAAACTCAGAGAATTCCAAGTGAGAACTACATGCATATTTTTAGATTGATGTACCATGTAGTAAGTGAATGAATTACTGAATAAAAATAAAAAAACTGATCTGCTAATCTAAATTTTAAAAAATCCATTATGTCATTCATAAGCTTTTTGTGGACTATCCAATTGTCAAATATTCTAGACTCTCCTACCAACTGCAGGCCCTTAACCAGCAGCAAAATGAAGAGAAATCTGCAACGTTGTATCCCCCTTTCTCTCTATTTTACATTTCATAGAATTGGAGGAAATATTTTTAGATCTATATCTGTTTGTCTGTTTGTTTGGGGGTTTTTTTTATTTGTATGCTATCCCTCTCACCTACATGTGACTCTAGGCAGCTTATAAATATTAAAGGCCAATAAAAAATTGAAGCAATAAATACTTACAATAATAGTAATAATTTACAATTAAAAAGATGGGAAGGAAGGGAACAGAATGATCTATATTACTACTCAAGTTAGAGATGTAGTAATTTGCTTTCTTGATTTTTAATAAGGAGATACAGCATGCATAACAGAAGGTTGGCAAAAAATAAGAGAAGAAATAAGATTTCTTATTTCTACCGTAGATAGTGGTCCACTTAGTGGTCTCTAAGCGATGTGATCCTGTGACATCTCATGTTACAACCACATCACTTAGTGATTGAAGTTCTAGTCCCAATTGGGTTGTAATTCAGGGAATATCTGTATTGTTGTCGTTGTCATCATCATCATCATCATCATCATCATCATCATCATCATCACCATCATCATTTTAATTGCATTCTGCCTTTCTGCCTAAAGGGATAGATAATTGATGACTTGGGTTTTTTAGTTCCCAAACTCAGCAATGGTGGAACTACTGTATTCTGTGAGTTTTTTTTTTAAAAAAATCAATTTTGATTCTTACCTTTTTGTTCTTTTCTAAATTTTTGGGCTCAGAATCTGTGAGAATTCCACAGAGCACTCCAATTTGAATTATTCCTATGCACTTTTCTCAGCTGTAGAATAAGCCAAATTGCTCATGAATTTTATTTAGATTTCAAGAGCAAAATGCTACATTTACTAATTCTAGGTTATGACATACTGCCAAGGATTCAAAGTACCTTGTATATGGATGACAGAATGGGTCTTACTGAAAATAAGAGCACTCTTTGAAATCTTGAAATATAATATCTAATTTCATAAACAGTACATGGTGAATGAGACAAAAGAAGTATAATAATATATAAACAATGAGAGTTTTGTATTTTTGTTTTATAGCAACTTAGGGAGAGAAAATTATGTTTTGCAACAAATGTATTAATATATTATAATAAACTACATCTCCTTTCATTGTACCATGAAAAAATCCTAATAATAATAATAATAATAATAATAATAATAATAATAATAATAATAATAATAATAATAATAATAATAATAATAATAATAAAGTTGGAAGGGACCTTGGAGGTCATCGAGTCCAACCCCCTGCTCAGGTAGGAACCCTACACCATTTCGGACAAATGGCTGTCCAGTCTCTTCTTAAAAACTTCCAGTGTTGGAGCATTCACCGCTTCTGGAGGCAGGTTGTTCCATTGGTTAATTGTTCCACAGTTAAAAGCTGAATATTCAATGTCCTAATGACTAAGCATATTATGTGAATTTTCACTGATCTATAGCAGGAATTTATATTTTAAGTTATGCGGGTCATTAATTTATTGCTAGACTAGGAGGTTGTGTAAACATAAGACTCATGCAGCCTTAACAGTGACAGCTTTTTAAAGATGGCAATATGAATTAAGGAAAATGCTGAATCCAGTTACTAACTGGATGTATTACACCACGTTGAAAAACATTTTTTACATTTTGGACTTCACTATAGTTATTCAGCTTCAGAAATCCCATAATTTATATTGCTTAACATTTATAAATATTAAAAGAAGAAGTGGAAGATAAAACTTGGTACGCTACATTTTCCAAGTAAATGTAAGTGTGATTTCACTAGCTAGATGTATTATTTTAACTGCTTTAAATATTTATTTGGTCAGGGAAGGGTGTGTTTTCTCAAGTGGCATTTCACAGCAAAAAATGATAATTAATTTTAGATTTGTGGGCTCCTTCTTTTATTTTAGGTGGCTGACAAAAACTGGTCAATTAAATCCTTCTGAAAATTTCTTGCAGTAATTAAAATTGCCTTCCAAAGCCAGAATTTGACATTTCTTTGAAATTAACCAAAAGGTTACACCATATGGCATGACAAATTGTTACTAAGGAAAAGTATAAAGTTCTAAGCCCTTTCTCTCAATTATTTGGATGGACAGGAAAGAGCATTCTGTATATATCAAAAAGCTCACTGTGGCTGTCTGTGTCATGTGTACAAAGGGCTAAAAATGGTTTAATTTCCATAGACAAGCAGTCAATGTATCCAGATACATAATTTGTATTCCAATTTGTATAAAAAACAGGAGATAGACATATCTAGAATAGACAAATATCTTTTAAGACAGCAGTTGCCTAAATTATCACAGACCCAGAGACAACTTATGAATGACCTAACAACTACTTTCGAGATATCAGAACCTATTAAAAAAATGAAATCAGGTAAAGCTTCAGGCCCAGATGGCCTTATAAGCCAATATTATAAGTGTTTTAAGGATGAACTTCTTCAGCCACTAAAGGATATAAGAATGAAATAGTACAGGGAAGAGAGATACCCCAAATGTGGAAGAAAGCAAATATTGTGTTGTTACCGAAGGAGGGTCAAGATATCACCAAGCCAAAGAATTACAGACCAATTTCATTATTAAATAAAGACTATAAACTCTTCGCTGCACTTTTGGCAGAAAGACTAAACAAGACCTTACAAGAATATATACATGAAGACCAATCTAGCTTTCTGCCAAAAAAGGCAGCTAAGGGATAATGTGAGGATTGTCTTGAACATTACTAAATACTTACAATATCATAATGAGAAACAGGCAGCTCTAATATTTTTTAGATGCAGAGAAGGCCTTTGACAATTTAAATTGGATTTTTGTTTAAAGTGTTGGAAGAAAAAGATTTTGGAGAGAATTTTATTCAAGAAGTTAAAGCTGTCATAACAAACAAAAATTGTCATTAATGGTGACTTAACTAATTCAAGTAAAATTCAAAAGGGCACAAGACAAGGATGCCCCTTGTCTTCTCTGCTGTTTATCTTGGTGTTGGAAGTTTTGAATAGAGATATTAGGCAAGATGAGAAAATAATGGTTATAAACATCAAGAAAGCAGCTTATAAATTGAGGGCATTTGCTGATGATCTGGTTATATTCCTGCAAGATCCAAAAATAATATAGAATATTTGATGAGGAAGTTAAATGAGTTTGGGGGTTTGGCAGGTTTTAAAATAAATAAACAGAAAATAACAATGCTGACTAAGAATATGTCATCTCAGGATAATGATACATTGATTAAAAAGTCAGGTTTTAAGATTGAGAAAAAGATGAACTATTTGGGGGTTATGATGACAAACACGAATATAAAATTGTTTCAAAACAACTATGTGCCTCTTTGGAATGATATTAAAAAGAACTTACAAAATGGGACAAACTGCATTTATCACTATTGGGTAGAATCTCTGTAATTAAGATGAATGTTTTACCAAAGATGCTTTTTCTGTTCCAGATATTACCAATACTTGCAACTGATACCAGATCTGAAATTGTACCTTGATGCATGCTGTCTGGCCTGGCTAAAAGAGTGGGTGAATCTCCAGAACAAGAGGCTACTTGATTTAGAAGACCATGAATTAAGGTTTGGATGGCACAGTTATTTATGGTACGATAAAGTTAAAGTTAATGTTGATTTTAACAATCACTTCGCTAGAAGTGCCATACTAAGAGTTTGTAATAAATAGAAAACAAGGTTTTCCACTAAGTTGCCTCTTTTGGTGTCCCCCCAGGAAGCTTTTTTTAGAAAAGAAATGATGGCGAAGCCGGCCTGGTGGACTTATGGTAAAATAATACTTATTAACTCTGGTGACCTGTCCTCAAGTCAAGGGAAGACTTAGAATCTGAGGGCTATGTTTATCATTCATTTACCTATCAACAACTGAAAGAAAGATTCAAATTAGATAAAAAGAGTTATTGGTTTGACTTTGTTAAAAATGAACTGGAAATCTTACTGTGTAGTAGTGATGAACATATTATTGCTAAGGTTTATAAAATGTTATCGAAACTGAACTTGGAAAGTGAACATGTAAAACATTGTATGATTCAGGAACTTTGGATATAATGTGATGCTTGAACAATGGGAGAATATGTGGTCGAAAAGCTTAAAATTCACATTAAATTATAAAAGATGATGTACTGCTGGTATTTTTATAAGATGATGTACTGCTGGTATTTAACACCAGATATTTAAAATTTATAAAGGTATTTCAAATGAATGTTGGAAATGTAAGTGTAAAGTAGGGACCTTTTATCATTTATGGTGGACATGTGATAAAGCAAAGAAATATTGGAGTAGTATTTATATTCTAATACAGAAAATTCTTAAAGTAAAGATAAAGATGAAACCAGAAACTTTTCTTTTTGGCTTAAATGGAAAAAGACTTGGAAAATTTTTTTGGAACTTTGATCTTATATATGTTGATGGCAGCAACAAAAATGGAAGGATGTCGCAATTCCCACCATGGATGAATGGCTACAGAAGCTGATGGAGTTGGCAGAGATGGCTAAATTGACCTTTTTGATTAAAGAAAAGAATATAAGTATTTTTGTTTCTACTTGGAGACCGCTTCTGGACTTTGTACTTGAGGTGGGAAAAAAAGAAACTTTGATTTTGGGGTTTACTGATTAGATTGATTTCTTGTTATAGAAATGGCTAGTTTATACTATTATAGTAAAGTAAAAAGTCAAGGTTCGATGTTAATGCTTTATTCTACTGCAACAGAGGAAGTCGGAAGTCAATGCCTTCTCTTTTCTTTTTCCCTTCTCTCCCTCACTTCTCTTTCCCTTTTCCCTCCCCACTGTGTCCTACTATTTGCTTTTGTATTTTATTCTATAATCTAATCAAATGTTACAAATATTTAAAAAATGTATCTAGATTTGGATGGGATCTGAATTGAGAAATAAACTTATACCCTGTTTTAATAAAAGAGAAATGACACATTAGTTTGATGCTTATGCTGAAATGACACTTTTATCTATTCACAACTAAACCAGATAGTTATGGCAACCAATTTCCCCATTCCCCGCATCCTCTCACTTATTCTATGCATCTAAGAAAAAAACATTATCCACCTGGCTCTTAGGCTTCATAGAACTTCTAACATATATCTTTTAATTCATAAAAACCACATGCAATCTCTTTGTGGTAGAAAGGGCCTTAAGACAATTAGGTACAAAGACGCAGCTGCCTGGGAAGCCCCAACCGCACAATGCAAAACTGCAGTGCCCTAAAAGCCCCAGCTGTGCAGTGGAAAGCCGCACGACCCCAAGAAGTTCCAGCCACCCCAATTGTAATGCCCTGGGAAATCTCAGCTGCCCCATCCCAGTCACAATCGTCCTCACCACCCTGCACTCCAAGGTCCCTGCCACCTTCGCCATCTTCTTTCTCCCACTACTGAGGAGGTCTGCCTGCCCTGGCCCTTTGCAAGGCAGCAGCTGGCCACATGAGGTCATCTTCCCCAGGTCTCATGAAGAAACTGCATGCATGAGCTTGGGAAGAAAGCCTGGTTTGCATGCCTGGTCAGCAGTAGAAGCAAGAAGATAGCAAACGTCAGTTAGAGCAGCAGGGGCCAAGGACTGCAGAGGGCCAAAAGGAGACAGATGGGGGAGGGAAAAGGTGGCTGTGGGCAGTTGCAGCACCTCTACAGTCATAAGTGCAAGTGGGCTGGCAAGTACCTGAATTTTGATCTTGGGTCTACAGACCTTTGCAATGGCCATAACTTTGGGAACCCGTTTTAAGTCCCTTAATTCAGCACCATTGTAATTTTGGGTGGCCTCTGAACAAATGGTCATCAGTCAAGGACTACCTGTATTTAAACGTTTATATGCTTTGAAATTTCACTACTGTAAAACAGTCCAGAGGGCAGAGGAAATGTCCTTTAGTAAATGTCTCAAAGAAGCTCCTCCTTAGTTCATACAAAGACAAAGGGAGGGGAGTGGGAAGCATGTTCAGACTTGCAAGATTCTGTAACTAAAGCTTTACAATAAAAGTAGTACTGACCTGCATGGCATTGGTTTCCTTGTCTGGTTTACAGTAAAGAATGGATATGCAGCTGTTAAGCAGCTGTTCGCCAAGCTTCCCATCAGGGACTATCTAACTGTCTAAGGCTGTCCTCTCCTTCAACTTAAAGAACAGAACAATATGTAGGGAGAAATGTCAGAGAATAAACTGACTTCAAAATCAAGGTAGAAAAGTTCGGGTGGGTGCTCACTTTTTGTTTTTGCAAAATGGAACTGCAGTGTCCTAAACTCAGCCACAACTTTTTGGAGATATCAGGGGCTATTCCACACACTTTAGGGGAATGTGGGAGGGGAAGGGAGATGCAAATGAGGAAAGCAGCTTTGTACTGAACCAATGCAAGCTCCTTCCCTTTCAAACATAAACCATGGCATCACACACATGTACAAAAACAGCAGAGATTCAGTAATTTTAACCACAGTATAGTGGTGGATCTTGCAGGTACTTTTGATGGAGGGCCAGTGATGAAGGTGTGTGGCACACAGCTATAATTACTAATACAATGAAAATTACAGGCTTCGTTACCCCATTTAGCCCTTGGTCACTGTTTGAAATACAAACAAATGTATACAGTAATAGGTCAAATAGATCACCAGAAAAATCCAACAATTGAATCCCATTATAGGGATTCATCTTTTTTTACTTTTTTCCTTCTATCTTTTCTTCTCTTAGGATTTAAAAATGTTTCTACTTTGGGCCTTTGAGGCTTTTGGCTGACTATTCAAGAGAAGAAACATGTTCTTACTTTAAACTTGTTATTTTTTCAGTTTTAATCCTGTTGACAAGTTTCCCCTGAGTCAGTCTTTTGGGACAGAATGCTTAGCCTTCTGAGCATGTCTGAATAGATTTAGGCTTCTCTCCACCAACATAATTTTTGAACTTCTCCGCTTCTATATGGCACTCTGATTTTTATTAATCTTACTTTCTACTTGAAGGGCTCAGAATTCATTATTTAATTTTTGTTTTAGCATTTTCCTCATTTTCTTTTCATAGATTATTTCCAGGACATTAGATTTGTTTCTAGACTTTCAGATTGCTGTCTTCTATTTTTCATCCAAATATGGAAGAACCTGTCCCCGGAATCTCTGCTCCTTATTAAACATCTATAAAGATTTCCTTTCTTGTTGTAATATTTGGACTTAATTGCTATATAGTTGAAAATCTTAGAAACTGTCTTTAATTAACTTGGCTAATAGGAGTTCAGGTGAGGCTAGAATCACATAATTAACTGCTAACTTGGCCAAAGGGGTTTTTTTTTTTGCAATAATTTCATGTAATGAATACAGGTTTTGTCTTTCTTTTCTAGCAGATTTCACTAAAAATGAAAGTGAATTAAATTTTATATATTGTAAGTTCTGGATGTTACAGTGACCCCATCTTGTGGTCTACATCCATAATTGTACTATCCCTGTAATTATTTCTTTGCATGATTAGAATTGTTTCACATTCTAATCATGCATATTCTTCTGAATTTTATTTTTCCTAAAATGGGTGCATCTAGCGGTGTGCAGGAGAGCATTATTGTGAACCAACACCACACTGGAACTGGTGCCATAGAAAATCCCGCTAAATGTGAAGATGCCAAAGGAGTACTGCTAGTGAAGTTCATGGAGCGTGGTTCAACCATCAATTCAGAAGTCTACTGTGAAACGTTAGGAAAACTCAGATGAGCCATCCATAACAAGTGTCGAGGCATGCTGACTTCCTGTGTGGTGTTGGTTCACGATAATGCTCGCATGCACACCGCTAGACAAACCCAAGAACTTCTGAAGCAGTTCCGTTGGGATGTTTTTGATCACACACACCCCATAGCCCAGATTTGGCACCAAATAACTACTACTAAAGATTTTCAAACCTTGTAAGACGTTATGACAAGTGCCTCAATTTGAATGGTGAGTATGTCAAAGTAATGTAATGTGGTAATTTTCTAATGTGTACAATAAATGTTCTGTATCTGTGAGCTTCTGTCACTGATAACCAAATTGAAGTTTATTTCCGAACTGCCCTCATATTATCAATGTCCTTTGGAGGACTCCAGACAGAGGTGGACTGTCTGGATTTCTCAGTGGCTTTCGACTATAATATCCTTCTGGATTGGTTTTGGGAATTGGGAAAAGGACGCACTGTATTATGGTGGTTATCATTCTTACTCCATGGCAAGTTCCAGTCAGTGTTGGTAGGAGAGGAAAGGTTGATCTAATGTAGATGATATAATTACAATAAGAGTCAGTTTGGTACAGTGATTAAGACATCAGGCCACAAACTGAGATTATCAGTCACCTTAGACACAAAGCCAACTTGGATTAATCACTTGCTCTCAGCCCTAGAAAACAGGCAATGGCAAATCACTTCTGAAAAATCCTTTCCAAGAAAGCTGCAAGCAGTCCAAGCAGTCTCTGAGAACTAGACACAACTGAATGCAATATTTTACAATCAAGATTAGGAACGGGTTGAAAGTTTACAGACAACCATGAATATGTTTGAGAATGGGCAAAGAAAATTTAAAAGTTTGATTTATCAACTTCAGTGCATTGCTCATGTGGAAGATCGCTTTCTGTCCTAAGAAGGTCAACACAATTCCAATCCTGATATCTTTAGACATTATGGCCTTTGGGGTTTGGCAGATTTAGAATGATTTTACTGATTCTATTATTTTTATGTTTGTTATTGTTCAGATGTATTTATTTACTTGGTTATCTTCCTGTATGAAACAGGTTTAGTATCTTCCTCTGTAAATTTTTTAGCAGAATATATATTTCTCTTATTAGGGCCAAGAAACCAAACATCAGAAATATTTGCCCTTTCAGAGAGAAAAGAACATGAATACATTTCATTACTGTCACGCTGTGTTGAGAAAACAGAAGTTATCCAGAAGGGTCTATTTTTTTAACCTGCATGCAGCATTTAAAATGACAATTACAAGGCCAATATGCATTAATTGGCTTCCATTTAAAGAAGACTGCAAGGTTCCTCTCTGAAGATAATAAATACACCAACATTTCCATCACCAGCATTTTGAGAATTAGTAAGAAAGATAGAGGACTTTAAGAATAACCTATCACTTCAGGGCCTGAGTTCTAAATAATTAATTTGCACAAAATATACTACATTAAAATACAATTAAACCAACCAAAGGCAGCGTATGCAGACCTGAAAACAAGTTTTCACACTTGACTAGACTATCAAATGCATTTCCTGACATGTATACTGAATTTCATTTTCTTCTCTTTTGTTTCTCATTATTTTCTTTGGCACTCTTGCTGATCAAAGAGGTTTGCTGAAAATGGTGTTGTCTTATTTTTCCTGCTGGGACTTTGCAGGTATTCTTTATACTATAATCTAATTCCATAAACAAAGGATTAGCTCCTCAATGCTGGATTAGGCAAATAGGAAGCAGCAAGGAAGGAGAATACCATTATCCAATCGCACAGTAAAAAACCTAAAAAAACCCCATAGAACTGAACAGTCCTTGTTTAAAATTTTACTTTTTAAACTGGATTCACCAGAAATGTCCTTCTTTACTGTGATTCAGAAGGATGAATGTTTATAGAATAACAATCAAACCTCTTTCACAAGATTTTCATTCTTAATTTTGACCTCACCCTTAATACAATACTCTACAAAACCTTTTATTTTATTTATTTTTTATATGTTTTCTGATTCAGACATTCAGATATTTAAAGGAAACTCACTTGCAAGAAACTTTCGTTCGGTCAGCCACCATGGTCCACTGCTGCTGATTTGTAGAAACTTCAATGTAATAGCTGTAACTCCTGTCATCACAATCCCAGAGGAGTAACCTGAAGGGCAGGTAAAGAATTCAAAGGTCACCTCTATATGGAATTTTGTATTAATAATTGAGTTTTTAATATTTGCCATAAATAACATGTATTACTTAGCTTTAAATGTTCAAGAGCAAAAAATTTAAATATACAAGTAAGCCTTTCAAATACTAGGGATATGTTTTCGATAATTTGGCTTTCTAAAGTTATCCTGCTTCAGATTTCCTAGCACATAGTAATTCTGAAAAAAAAAAATTAAGCTACTGTGCATCGAATTTATCTTTTATCTATTTGTGGGGATTAGTAAGAGATACTTTAAATTGAAGCCACCTTGTTTCTTGGAAGCATTTTTATGAAGATGGCCCTGAGATCTTCTCAGAATTCCAAATACTGTTATGTTCCCAGTCCCCAAAGGTAAGTAATTTGATACTTTTCTTCTAGGAAAAAAAGAGTGGCTAACATATCCATTGTGATGCACAAGTTTTGTGACTACTGGGACATATAGATCTTGGAAATAATAAATAGCAACTTTAAAGCTATCAAAATTATTAACCGTAACAGCTTTCATAGTTTAGTTTATTAGATATGCTAGAACATCCTTCCATAATCTCTTCGAATTTCCTATTTTTTAAGTTTAGAGAACAATGATTGCTTGAATAAATGGACAACTGACGTTTAATAAGTAAATATTAATTAAAACCTATGAAAAAAGATATTATTTGCACTGGCAGTTATAACAATCTTCTTAGACTATTTATATTTTATATAAATCACCTCCTCCCTGTTAGAGTCTCCTTGTTTGTTTACAACTGCTGGAAAAAGTATTGCTTCTACAAAATTATTTCATTCTTCACTAACAGCTATCTTAAATGCCTTGTTTTAATGCTGAAGGATTGTTGTAAAAGTTGGTGCTCTCTTTGTTTTAGGAAAGAAACTTATTCGTTTGAAAGAAAATAACCACTGATTTAGAACTGGGCTTATTATAAAAATATTAAATATGATATAGGAATAAGAAAAGGCTTCATTCTTCAGATCTGTACATCTTTTAATATTGATTAGGCTGATATACTGGGCAAACAAGATTTCTAAAACTTACTGTAGAGCCCTCTATAGAAACCTAGGGTGTTGTTAATAAATAATTTCAAGACCAAAATAAAAGAACTCTGAAAAAAAGAGACTTTCAATTCTCATTAAGTGATGAGTTTCTGCAAATTAAAATTTCAGAGCTGATTCCATTAAAACTCCCCAAAGCAGCATTCCACATTTGGTTAGGAGAAACATCCAGCTATGTAAAATTCTGCTTTCTCTCTCACTGGCTTTTTGTTTAGCACAGATGTCTTTTGGTTGCTCTAAGCAAAGCTGTAGCTAACTTGCTTATTAAAAAATCTGTCAACTTAAGGACAGAATCTCGAATGTGTGTTGAGCTTATAAACATAGCTGCAAATCAATGCAGAGGTTTTAATTATGGGATAAATCTTTTGAAGAATTTCAAGTACTGAAACAAAAACATGTAAAAAAAGGAAATAATCTAATTAGATTTTCCAGTGAAATCATTTTTTATAACTGGGGACACTGCAGTTTCCTTGATTCAAATTGTCAGAGTAACAGGAATTAATATAAAAAATCAATTATTTTGAATTGTACATCAGTAGGTAATACAATTTTGGCTGCTTAATAGCTTAACTAAAAACCAACTTAGCAGGGGAGGGTCTCAGAACAAAAAGATTATGGATATATGGTACATTTATGTAAAGAGCAGAATGGTTGATCATTACAGAATATTTATCCAGTGTTAACAAATGATAATGTATGCCAAGCTTAAGGCTATTTTAGTTTCTTGGAAGTATGCCCAATTGTGTAAAACTATAAATATTCAGTCAGGTAAAAATGCAATTTATTCCCAAAATGTCATGATAAGTATAAAGTGTCTTGTAACAGGTTAAAAATTACTGATTTATTATAGCCTAAATTTTTGTGAAGAAGGAGAATAAATGTTTTCCTCAGTTGGCAGGTGTGTATATGCATGGGTTAAGCTTAGAGAGCAATAAAAGACTCCACACATGGTTAAAAATGAATAATTTCTAAAACATAAATGGATAAAATGAATAAAATAGAATGCAAAATCTAACAATTCAATTAAATGTTAAATACAGGCTAAATAAATACATTAACTTTTCACAAGAGCAAAAATTAAACGAACACCTGCCTCTTTCAAAGGAATGTTGTGGTATATTAAACTATTTTTCTACAAATTTCTGAATGATATTATTCCTTCACTGATCAATATACATAATACTATCTATTTATTATGTTGAGCATCAGCCATTTTTGGTGGAAAGATGGAACATAGAGCTAATAAATGAATAAGGTACAACAGCTTTTGCCATTACATTTTAGACCTTCATACTCTCTGTGTATAGCTCTTATTTTTTCTTTCTTGCAAAATAAACTAACATGGCTACTCCTCTGACTCTTTGCATTTTAAAGTGTTATTTCATGAAGAAGTAAAAGCACTACATAATTCCACCATCTTTGATATCTCACAACAATTTAACATGCATTATTTGCCCTTTCAATCTATCACTATATAACTGTTTATTCTCCAATATACGTTGTTCTACCCAGTGGCTAAATTTCTGAAAACTTAAAAGGCTACCAATCTACAGTAATAAAGAACTTGAAAAAGCTAAGTTATAATGTGATGGATAGGCTAAGGTCAAAAGAAAATAAAAAGGGGGCAGGGGGATGTATTTCCACAGCATATTAGGAAATCCTCCTATAGAACAATGAATTGGTTTTTGTTAATCAGCTTGCTGGGGACACAGCATACTCAGCCAGCTAACTGTCATCAATACCTAGAATGTTAAACATTTGCATTCGTAGCAGCGGCCTTGTTCACATCTCATTAATTAAAATAAATAACAATGACTCTAATAAAAATGTGATTAACATCCACTCACATTTTAGAAAGCCTCTCTGAGCCTATTCCTTTAAGGCAAATCATGTATACCTGTTAAAAAAAGTGAAGCACAAGAGCTGTACCTTAAAAATGAGGGCAGTCATAAAATTAATCTTCCTTGGTTAATAATCCTAGTTCTATACTATGGTTTATTGAGCATAATATTTCTATCCCATCCTAAAGTATATATGTGATTGACTGAGAGTGTATTTGTGCATGACTGTTTGTATTCTTGATATTTTCCATCAAATTTGGCAATTCCATCCCTTTCTAATAATCTGCTAGACTCAATTTACCTTCAGATTGCATTTAAAAGTGTTACACATGTCAGAGGTTCCTGCTTTTAATAGTTTGCCTTTGGACCACTAATCCAGCAGGTTTGTCTATTTCTGGAACAAGAATTTTTATTTCTGTTCAATGTTGTCTAATTATTCTGAAGCGGCAAGTTGAGATGCACAGAAAATACCCTAGAATAATGTTTCTTGAACACCTGAGCATATAAATCTTTGCAACAACAACAAAGTTGGAAGGGACCTTGGAGGTCATCTAGTCCAACCCCCTGCTCAGGCAGGAAACCCTATACCATTTCAGACAAATGGCTGTTCAGTCTCTTCTTAAAAACTTCCAGTGTTGGAGCATTCACAGCTTCTGGAGGCAGATTGTTCCACTGATTAATTGTTCTAACTATCAGAAAATGTTTCCTTAGTTCTAAGTTGCTTCTCTCTTTGGTTAGTTTCCATCCATTGCTTCTTGTCCTGCCTTCAGGGGCTTTGGAGAATAGCTTGACTCCCTCTTCTTTGTGGCAGCCCCTGAGATATTGGAACACTGCTATCATGTCCCTCCTCGTCTTTCTCTTCATTAAACTAGACATACCCAATTCCAGCAACCGTTCCTTATATGTTTTAGCCTCCAGTCCCCTGATCATCTTTGTTGCTCTTCTCTGTACTCTTTCTAGAGTCTCAACATCTTTTTTACATCGTGGTGACCAAAACTGGATGCAATATTCCAAGTGTGGCCTTACCAAGGCATTGTAAAGTGGTATTAACACTTCACGTGATCTTGATTCTATCCCTCTGTTAATGCAGCCTAGCACTGTGTTGGCTTTTTTGGCAGCCGCAGCACACTGCTGGTTCATATTTAAGTGCTTGTCCACTAGGACTCCAGGATCCCTCTCACAGTTGCTACTATTGAGCAAGGTAGCATAAATTATATACTTTGATAAATTATATACTTTGTAAACTGCCTTTCCTTTCCTTTATGAATAATGATAAAAATCTCTAGGGTTCTCTATATCAAAGATGAAAATGCAACATTTTAATCTCCTACTGAAATCCTTTCTGAAATTTTATGTGCTAATTGTGCTTTAGTAAAGTGTGTCAGATTTCACACCAGGCCAGGCAATAAATCTTGACTCTCCAGATGTTTTATTTTCCATTCAGGTCATTGCTTATTAGCAGTAGTTCACAAACATGACAATGCTAGGTAAGTTGTTTTATCGCAGAACAACTTTATGTGCAGAAATCAAGCTTTATATATGTTTCCTCCAGAGTTTGAATTCAATTCAATTCTTTTCTTTTTGCTTTTACCAGTGGGTGAAATTAGGCCTTGAGATTAAGAGATGAGCTTTTTAGTATTGTAGAAAAATTCTGTTTAGCTGGAAAAAGATCACTAGTCCGTGCTTTATTAACTTCATACTTTATGTCACTAGAGGTTGTCTTCTCCCATTTCTCTCCATCAGATGCTTCTTTCCCTTCCTCTATCTGATCATGGATGGCTGGAGGGCATAGTGCCCTTTGTTTCTTCTTTTTTGGCTTAAGTTAATGAACTCTCTGTATGTTCTGGGCATTCTGCCTCTCTCTCTGTCTGAAGTGGAAAAGTCAGCAGAAATTGAGGGTATCTCTTCTGTCCTATTTCTCTGCCATGATTTTCCCTTCCATTCTAGGAGTCTCCATCTAACTGTCACTGCTTCTCTCTTGGTAGTTATTCAAATGTCTCCTCCTTCAATGCCCTCCTACTCCACAATGACAGAAATGTTAACAGGTGATGAATTCTGAGTATTCAGTCTGCCAGGTGATTTAGGCTTCTGACGGTCCTGAAAATGGAACTGCCAAAGTAGGTAAGAGGAATGTACATCATCTGCTATTTCCCATGAACAGCTTGTATCTGGGTACCCTTTCTGATGAATAGGATATTCCAATTTGCCTTTCCTGTACTGACAATCCAAAATATATTTCACTTCAAATTGTTTCTCTCCTTCAAGTTGGGAGGAAATGGTGGAGCAGAATTGCATAAGGAGATGTATCAGGAAGGAGCAGTAGAAAATGGAATTTACTTTCAGTGTGGCTGGAAGCTATAGATAAAAGGCTACAGTACTGATTTGAGTAGTTATGGAGAATGGTTCAATAAAGTTGGCTTCCAGATCTGTAGGGAGTTGTTTGAAGGGAATAAATCTGATAGAAACCCATATGCGGTCTCCAACAGCAGGAGGCATGGGGAGTTTCCTAGTAATAATGGTCAGCACAGCAAATATAGAAGTCTTTGACATGATCCAGCTGTTTCAGAAAATGCTAACAATTCTTGGAGAAAATGGGAGGCTTCTAAACTGTGGACAACTGGGAAGCATTTGGCAACTGGTTTAGATGGTTCCTGTAGGTCATCTGAAAGTCTGACATCTGAATAACAGTATGACTATATTATCAAAAGCAATTTAAGTTTAATGAAAAGATCCAGCCAACTGTCTCATCAGTTTACACAACAAAGATATTATTCTAAAGTAGTATTTGTTCCTTCATGTAACTGCATACAAGGGGCAGAGAACAGAATGAATTGTTACATCTTAAAGGTGAAATATAGTTTGGAAAAATGAGTTGTAAATTGTATGCTCCTATTAGATACATGATCGGATAAATGGTGGTTTTCAAAAATGCTCTTTAATAGATAAATTATTTTAGAATGGAGTCTAAAACGAGAGAAGCCTTTTTGGAAAAGAGGTGAATTACCACCAGAATGGCATTCAAGACTTTAATATGTGGTAGATCAGTGATAAAGTCCAAGGAAAATGTATGTCAAGATTGGAGTGGAGAGGATGCAATAGTTAAGCTGGGATAAAACAAAAAATAAGCTTTTGATAAGTTTTCCCATAATAAGTTATGGAAAAGAAGAGGATTTGTTTTAAATGCCCGGAAACATCTAGCTATCAGTGAAGAACTATAATACTACCTCCCTCAAGGAAGGAAGAACCTTGTTATGGTGTGGTTTTCCCTAATCACAAAGTGGTGGGAGAAATTAAGACGATGATTCTAGAAAGTCACCTCTGTGAGCCAACATATATGGGTTGTGCTGAATATGGATTTAGTTAGATGGGGAAGAATCTTTTTTTTTTTAGCTCCAAAATCTATGTGTTTAGAGCAGGGGAAGGAGTTTAGGCATTAATGGAGATCAGAGGAGGGCTATAAAATAAGTAATATTCTGCCTACTTGCTCTCTGGACTAGAAATGTACATCAAATTAAGAAAAGGACTATGCCCAACTGATTTGGTGCTGTAAATGATCCACCTTTCTGTTGCAGATGATCCAAATTCCTGAAATCAGTTCAGACCTTGATGGTATATCCCACTCCTTGGAGAATATTTCAGTTTATAGATTTGCTGGTGCAATCAAGAATCCATTGTTTTCTCAGTGATTATGAATCATCAAGGAGTTGAGGCTGTAAAGCAGTCCCAATCCACAATATTTCCACTATCATGCTTTACAACTGGGTTAAGGGTGTTTTGTTGGAGTGCAGTATTTTTTTTCCAGCAAACATGATATTATCATTAATGCAGAAATGTCATTACTGACACTTGAAAACGTCTATCTTGTACTGTAAGAAAAGCAGATCTGGCACCATTTCCAGGAGCTGAGAGACATAGCAAGTCTGGGATCAATGGCCACAATTACAAAAAAAAGTATGGCAAATCATCTGAATGATGTCATCTTTATGAACAGCATTTGGGTGACAGGCCACATCACTATTGTTTTTGAGTACACTATTGGCCAATTAACATTAAAAAAATCTTTCCTATATATTCCACAATATGGACTACAAATTCACAACATATAGCTATAGACATATATTTTCAGTGCCAAGCATTTGAAACATAAACATTATTTTGTCCTTCATTTATGTCAGTGCCTTTCATATCTTCACCATTCTAATATCAAACTACAGTATAAGAAACCAAAAGTAAAGAAAGCATAATTCCTTGCATTTTATTTTATTGTAAGGAAATGATTTTTTTTTCTTTATGCCTCTCTATCGCAGGTATACTATGGTGAAACTCTTTTGTTTTTTAAAAGATTATAATAACTTACACGTATAGAGAAATCCTAACTTCTTTTTTAGAGTTGAATATTTTGCAATAGTCACACATCTTTAAGAAACTTTCCATTTTCCTTCTCTAACAACTCTCAGCAACGCGTATATTTGTCTTTGACCTTATACCACAAATAGTGTTATTCTCCTCCAACCTGCCCCTCCCCACCAAAACTAAAAAAAACAAAAAAAACAATTAGAAGGGAGGTAGCAGTTGGTCAGAAATTGTATACTGAGTTTCATGGATACCCAAGAACTTTATTCTACTCTTTTTCTCATTTAACACATTAACATTTTATTTTATTCCCAGTGACTCATAGATAAATTTGAGGAGATAAATAAATAAATATTTCATCAGCTCAAGGCTATGCAGTTGTAAAAATCACACAGCAATATAAAACAAAACAAACTGGAAGCATTCTGATTCTGATGCTATTCTCAGCACAAAATAAATTGCCTGCCCTCAAGTTATGTCATTATTTTCATATCAAATGTGTGTATGTGCATATACAGACTGGTTTGCTTTCCAACTTAGGTTTTGTATGTTAAGAACACTATCAGTGCATGAAAATATGAACTTTTCACAGTAGCTATCAGGAGGTATGTATTCTCATTACTGAAACTATTTTTACATGAAAAAAGAAATCTTCTTACTGAATTGATCCAATCATGTATGGCTGCGCCAGCTGTACAACAATAGCACCACTGCCTAGCTGATGGCACGTATACCCAGAATCCCAGTCATAATTCTTTGTGTCTCCATTCAACAAAGCATTGCGGCTACGGCTCACGCCCTCAATCACGCTGGCGCAATCTGCAACTGTTGCAACATTCTCAGTTGGAACTGAAAATTAAAATACAAAAGAAATCAAAGGCAGGCACAGGCAACTCAGTTCCATCAGTTTCTCTATCTGGGGAAGAATAAAAATAAACAAAAATGTTACTAACACAGGAAAACACGGATACATTTCAGAGGCAAGATTAAAAATGAATGAGCAATGAGTGAACTGTATCAGTGAAGGCCAGAAATCTTTTAACTTCAAACTAGTTATACAAGAGAACATTCAGCAAACAAATATTTAGATGTATTGTAACAATTACTGTGGTTAACAAACTTGTTCCAAAATCCATAATCAAAAGTTGTTTCAAACAAGTGGATGAGGCTGAACAGACAGTGAAGGAGAGAAATAAAGAGACCAATAACCATCACAGCAGACAGGTAATAGACACTGCCACTGTGGTTGTTAAGCAGTCCCCCTCCTTCTATTACTTTCCAAGCATTTGAAGTAACATGAAATTTCTACTGAATCAAAGCATGCATTGTAGAGATAAAGCTGTATAAATTCTATTTGTGCAGCTTTTAGAAACAAAATTCAAGATCAGAAGTTGCAGCATAATTAATAATCTATTAACTCATCTTATTTTTTTTCATTTTCAATTGATGTTATATACCTGAATATTTTTTTTCAAATTTTTATTCTCCCCCTCTTTTTTGCATATATAAGACAAGGTGAGGAACGTACCAATACTTCCTCCTTTTTTCCTGACAACAGCAAACCTGTGAGCTGAATTGGCTGAGAGTGACTGGCTAGAGCAGTGGTTCTCAACCTTTTTAATGCCGCGACCCCCAACCGGTTGTAAGTCGAGGACTAAACCGGTTGTAAGTCGAGGACTAAACCGGTCGTAAGTCGAGGACTACCCAACCGGTCATAAGTCGAGGACTTTCCCTGCCTGGGAGTGCCGCGCATGCATGGTTCCGCCCCCTGCGCCGGCCGAGGCATAGCTGGCAAGCGGCAGAGACGGAGCAGGCCGACCACCAGCTGGCCCAGCTCAAGGGAGGTAAGGCACCCGCCGGAAAAGGGAAAAAAAATGGCGGACAGCCTTGCTTGGCGACCCCCGTGAAATGGACGATCGATCCCAAATGGGGTCGCAACCCATAGGTTGAGAACCGCTGGGCTAGAGAATGCCTAAGATGGCCTAGCACCAGTCTCCTGGCCTCTAGGCTGGCACCTTAACCACCACTCCAAACAGGCTTTCACATTAAGAGGATTTCACTCATAAATGAATTTAATTAATCAAACTTGATGAGGGGTGTTTTGATTCTAAGGTGTTCCTAAAACTTGTTTTCCTTGTTTAATTAGCCTCTCATCTATATGAAAACAAACTATATTTATTAAAAATGTTCTTTTGGACTATTTATGAGTAATATTGTCCATATTAATACATGCCAAGGAAAAGCTTGTTGCACTATTTTACACAACAGGATAGTAGAGATTAATCAAACAATTTCAGCACACAGAAGGTATCACGCTGTTTCAGTTCCCAAGGGAGGACTGCCACTCCCCATTTTGAATGTTCATTATTGTCTTTCATATCCATCTAATAAATGTATTAAAAACACCATCTGGAAGGGATGTCATTTCATGAAGCATTTCAGGTTTTTTTGGTTCCCTTGGCTTTTCCCTATGGTATTTCTGTCTCAATCTGTGTAACTTTGTTTATAAAAAGGCACTACCAGAAACAATACTGTCTTGCCTCTGAATTTTTTTTTTGTCCTTCAACTAAATATTACATGTAACACATGCTATAAGATGAAAAACAAAATATGAATTATATCTCTTATTTTTGTAGAACATAATATTTCTTCACAAACTGAATGTACCATTAGAATGAAAAACACTCCATATTAATCCAAATACACCGTAGAAGCAAACAAAATGCTTGTTTTAATGTTTTTTAAATTGTTTTATAATTTTAGAATTGTAAGCTGTCCAGGATCACTTGGTTGAGTTGAATAAATAATAAAAAAATCAAAAGAATAAAAATAGATAAAGCTGAATTAGCTAAACTTCATGTTATTCTTTCTGGATCTTATCAGGCAACAGGTGGCCAACAGACTGAATATATTGTGACACAGTAACATTTAAAATTAATGTCATTTTGAAGACATGACCTTAAAATTGTGTGTGTGTGTGTGTGAAATTTGGATTGCTGTTGCTATATATTTGGATTGCTATATATATACGTACACACATACACATGCACATAAATATATATCTTCAGTAATACCTAATGACAAATGAGCAAAAGGAAAAAAAATCAGACATACCGGTATATCTTTAGTTTTTTTCTAATTTGACAATAGTTTTTTAAAAAGTCAGAATATTTACTGAAATATCTTTTGCATTAATTGGATTTTGTTTGACTAAAATTTCTTATATTTATTTCAAAATAAATTAAGAAAATATTAATGTAAAACACACATTTTAGACAATGGCTAAACTATAAATTCCACGAGCTATCAAATGCTATGTTTTGTTCTGTCCACATTCTGATCCTTCTTCTATGCTTTACATGTGAACAGAAAAGCACAGGATTTCCCCCACAATGTCTGACAATTTTATGATGATAGTCTAAGCTGCTATCCTCAATATTTTAGGTTTATTCCTGCTTATGACAAAACAATTGGCATTATTTTGTTACATAATTAAAGATGGAAAATAATTACTGTGTTAAACTTTAGCACATTCTTTTATAGGAATTGGCAGAAATCGGAAATTCAAGAAATATTGATAACTGCTAAGTCAGAGATAATTCAATACTACTGGTTGTAATTGGATAGAACAATAAATGGAAAAAAGCAGAGATAATCATTCTTAAGAACTGACAGAGGAAGACCAATAATCACCCGGAGATAATGAAATCATTACAATGGAGAAGACATCATTATTAAATTGATACAGCATTCTAACATGAGCTAACATGGGATTGACTATCTAATACAAGATAATGGAAAAGAAAGCTGATATGGCACAGCAATTAAGACTACTGTTGATGTTTCCCTCTTCTGAGCTCAAGTTAGTTGTTAAGTAGAAGTGGAGGATTCTAGAATCATAGGAAAAATGATTTGGTAAATGCAACAATATAGGAGATAGGTTACCTGAATTTTACTAAGATGGTTTTACTGCCAATAATACATACTTCATACAACATCAATGCAGATTCTACACATGAAACCAATATGATTGGAATCAAATAGATTGCATAATACAAAATAAAAGGAGCAGTGCAATCCAGTTATTACTTTCAGGTGCATGAAGAGATCATAGGCTCTTAAGGTCAAATACATGGATTGAAGTTTAAAGAGAGTAGGTGTAGTAGTAAAGTACAGATAGTCCTTGGGTTATAACAGTTCATTGAATAACCATTCAAAATTACAACGGCACTGAAAAAAGTGACTTCTGAACGTTTTCCGCAGTTATGACCTTTGCAGCATCCCCATGGTCACATGATCAAAATTCAGATGTTTTGCAACTAGTTCATATTTATAACTGTTGCTGTCATGTAATCACTTTTTACGATCTTCTGACAAGCAAAGTCAATGGGGAAGCCATATTCACTTAACAATTGTTACTAACTGAACAACTCCAGTGATTCATTTAACAACTTTGACAAGAAATGTAGCAAAATGGGGCAAAACTCATTTAACAAATGTTTCACTTAACAACAGAAATGTTGGGCTCAACTGTAGTCATAAGTCGAGGACTACCTGTATGTCCTGGAAAACATGAAAGGGAACCATGAAAATATATGGAAATATATAAGGAAACCATGGAAATATATAAGGAGCATCATAGGAAAATAAAACCCTAATCCTAATTCAGAGATGAAAAAAATTGAGTGGCTTTTAAAACAGTTTACTATGATAGCATATGCACGCATGCACATGCACATACCCACAGAGAAGATGACTATGCTGAGCAACAAAAAGGGCATTTTGCCACTGAATCAAGACTTCCAGTTTCAAAAAAGAAGGATATGGAAAGCCAAGCAAGGATGTCAACAAATAAAGGAAAATAGCAATAAAATAAAATATTTTTAAAAAAAGATCAGAGGAATCATGGGACAACTCATAGCTAAGGCAGGGATACTCAAGAATAATTATGGAAGAAAACAGTGGCAAATGAAGAAGCTAAAGACAGAAGGAAAGACTACATGTAATCCCTTTACAAAAAGGATTATACATTTATAGAAACATTGAAAAGTAAAAGTACAAAAGGTAATAAATTAGCAAATAAATCAAATGTGAAAGTATCAGATGAAACATTCACCAAACTATTAAAAATTGTAGAAGATGCTATTCAAATATTAACAGCTCTTTGACAACAAACATGGAAGAAGACTGTATAATCCAGAATTTGGAAAAGATTAGTGTACACCTACAGTATATGGATGCAACAGAATGTGCCAGTAACAAACTCACTGCACTAATCTCTGTTGTAAGAAAAAAAAATGCAACCATGGACTGGAAAGACCTTTAAAAGGAGAAAAGAGAATTGGATGGCAACAGCTTCACACAGAGAAGACATTAAATCGGTCAAAGAATGCCTCACTAAGTGAAAGATAGACCAATATTTTACAACACCAATGTACGCTACTAAGAAATTGATTTGACTTTTTCATTCTGTTGGACATTTAAATGATTTCTATAATAACCACTGCTGAGCAAGAGAGAAATGAGCATTTACTGTATTCATTTTCTCCTTTTCCCAACATTTTAAACCATTTCTCCTAGACACAAAAAGATACACAAATGAAGCCTTAGTGATTCATAAATGCTACAAAAGTTTCCATAGAGGATGTCCAAGGACATTCCATTTGTTATATCCACTGTTTGGCTGCAACCATTATTCACTCTTCCATCTCTCAAGAGTACTAAGGAATAGTATAAAGAAGGGGGCATAATTTGGAGATAGGAAAAGAGATTTTCAGTTGTGCATATAACCATATAAACAACACTTTGCCTTCCAAAAATATCTAATAAACGATAAAGGATATTTTTAACAGTGCAGTTGGATAGGATCAAACATTTTAAATTATAAAAGTGATTCAATTGTTTCAAAGTCAACAACAGGTTTCTATTTTTTTTCCTAAAGCAAAGTACAGAGTACAGAGTTTAAATAAAATAAAGTACAGAGTTTAAATAAAATAAAATGAAGTTATTTGCCAATTTGTGGAAAAGTTTCTAACCACTATCTGTAGGCCATACATGTTTTATTGTGTTATGACTACAGGAAACAACTATACCAGAGTTTGCCAGAGATTTCCAGAATTTTGTAGAAAACATACTAACAATTGATCCCTGTGAATAGTCCTCAGTATTGTTGGAATTGGGTATGTCTAATTTAACGAAGAGGGGGGACATGATAGCAGTGTTCCAATATCTCAGGGGCTGCCACAAAGAAGAGGGAGTCAAGCTATTTTCCAAAGCGCCTAAAGGCAGGACAAGAAGCAATGGGTGGAAACTAACCAAAGAGAGAAGCAACCTAGAACTAAGGAGAAACTTCCTGACAGTTAGAACAATTAACCAGTGGAACAACCTGCCTCCAGAAGCGGCGAGTACTCCAACACTGGAAATTTTTAAGAAGAAACTGGACACCCATTTGTCCGAAACGGTATAGGGTTACCTACCTGAGCAGGGGGTTGGACTTGATGACCTCCAAGGTCCCTTCCAACTTTATTATTATTATTATTATTATTATTATTATTATTATTATTATTATTATTATTATTATTATTATTATTATTGTTATTATTCAGGCAAGATTTGCTACCTAAAGTGATACCATTTAAGGTAATACTAATTAAATGATCAATTTTTATTGTGAGATTTGCAGCTAACATTTGGCATTTACATGACACTGCTACAAAGACTCTATGGTTTTAGCCTCATTTCATAATTATTTCATATATACTCAAGGCCCACAGGTCATTTTTTCATTTCCTGCTGCTCTACCAATTCTGCTGCAATATACAATCCCAAAGGTGCTTTTTCACGAGGCAGCTGGACCTCCTCCTCCTTCTTTTGAAAGCAAGCAAGAAAGCAAGAAAGTCCAGTTGCCTCTTGAAAAAGCACCTTTGGGACAACCATGACCTGGATGACTGAGAATCTTCATAGGCATACAATATACAATGTTGCCAGTTTTGCATAGCAGCAGTCAAAATATGTCAGAAGATGACCTGTGTCATTCCTGACAAACCTAGCAGACAACTTTGTCTCCCAAAAAGTAGAGAAGGGAACTAGGGGATTAGCCATTTTGGACCTAATTCTCACTAACAGAGATAAAATGATAGAAGGTGTTGAAGGCACAGGAACCTTGGATGGAAGTGATCATGCAATATTGGAATTCAACATTATGGAAGCACAAGCAGTAGAACACAGTCAAACTAGAGGCTTGGACTTCAAGAGAGCTAATTTCAATAAACTTAGGGCTTGGGAAGGATTCCATGGATGAGAATCCTCAAGGGGAAAACAACTCAAGAAGCTTGGGAAATTTTGAAAAGTGAGATAATAAAAGCCTAGTCTAGCACAATACCAACAAAGAGGAAAAATTACAGCTCTCAAAAGAAACCAGCATGGCTGCATAAAGAACTCTCTGATAAATTGAAAGATTAAAAGGACAAGTATAGAAAGTGGAAAGAGGGGCACATAACTAAGTCAGAATATCAGCAAATAGCCTGAGCCTGCAAAGATGAAATGAGGAAAGCTAAGGCTCATAATAAACTAAGGGTTGTGACCAAAGTCAAAAATAACAAAAAATGCTTCTTTCAACATGTAAAAAACAAGAAAAAAGTGAAGGAAATAATTGGTCCATTAGTGGGTGAAAGTGGCAAGAAGGTGACAAGCAATAGGGAGAAAGCAGAACTATTTAACTCATATTTTGCATCTGTCTTTACACAAAAGGAAAAAACAGACCAACCTATCAAAAATAGTGCTATAAAAAACAGAATAGAAACACAAATTAAGATAGGCAAGAAAACGGTAAGTGAGCACATATCCAGCCTAGATGAGTTCTAATCACCAGGACCAGATGGATTATATCCCAAGGTTCTCAAGGAACTGGCAGATGTGATCTCAGAACCACTGAACTATATTTTTCAAAGATCCTGGAGCACTAGGGAACTACCAGAGGACTGGAAAAGAGCTGATGTAGTTCCCATCTTCAAAAAAGGAAAAAAAAATGGACCCAAGAAATTACAGACCTATCAGCCTGACCTCAATACCTGGGAAGATTCTGGAAAAGATAATCAAACAACGAATCAGCGAACACCTAGAGGCAAACCAAGTCATTACTAAAAGCCAACA
>NW_015387447.1:138810-169740 GCF_001527695.2 Protobothrops mucrosquamatus | reverse complement strand
ATTTGGACGAGGGGATAGATGGGGAACTCATCAAATTTGCAGATGACACCAATCTGGCAGGAATAGCCAACACTCCAGAAGACAGGCTTAAGATACAGGAGGAACTGGACAGACATGAACACTGGGCGCTATCTAACAAAATGAAATTCAACGGTGAAAAAAGTAAAGTTCTACATTTAGGCAACAAAAACCAAATGTACAAGTATAGTATAGAGGGTACCTTGCTCAATAGTAGTAACTGTGAGAGGGATCTTGGAGTCCTAGTGGACAATCACTTAGATATGAGCCAGCAGTGTGCTGCAGCTGCCAAAAAAGCCAACACAGTGCTGGGCTGCATTAATAGAGGGATAGAATCAAGATCACGTGACGTATTAATACCACTTTACAATGCCTTGGTAAGGCCACACTTGGAATACTGCATCCAGTTTTGGTCACCACGATGTAAAAAAGATGTTGAGACTCTAGAAAGAGTACAGAGAAGAGCAACAAAGATGATTAGGGGACTGGAGGCTAAAACGTATAAGGAACGGTTGCTGGAATTGGGTATGTCTAGTTTAATGCAGAAAAGGACAAGGGGGGACATGATAGCAGTTTTCCAATATCTCAGGGGCTGCCACAAAGAAGAGAGGGTCAAGCTATTTTCCAAAGCCCCTGAAAGCAGGACAAGAAGCAACGGATGGAAACTAATCAAGAAGAGAAGCAACCTAGAACTAAGGAGAAACTTCCTGATAGTTAGAACAATTAACCAGTGGAATAACCTGCCTCCAGAAGCGGTGAATGCTCCAACGCTGGAAGTTTTTAAGAAGAGACTGGACAGCCATTTGTCCGAAATGGTATAAGTTTTCCTGCCTGAGTAAGGGGTTGGACTAGATGACCTCCAAGGTCCCTTCCAACTTTATTATTATTATTGATCATCGCACAGTCAGCCAGATGCTCAGACTGGATTTGGTATTTTGTCTACCTATCTGGGATAGGCAGATGTGGATGTTTGATGTTATTACAGATATCGTCGCAGGATGGAGGCAGTTCCTAGTAAGGCCGCCTTTTGCAATTTATTATTATTATTAATTATTATTATTATAAAGCAGTTTTAATACCATGTAGACCATGGGTCCCCAATCCCCAGGCTCCAGACCAATAGGAAGTGGACCAAGCAAGCGAGCAAAGCTTAATCTGCCCATGTGCAGGATCTAGGTAGTGTGCGAAACCACATGTCCCTGGTCCATGGGAAAAAAAATTTCCGGTCCCTGAAGCCCAAAAGATTGGGGGAACACTGATCTAGACTATTATTATAGTGTTTTGTATTAGATTTATTGTATTATTTGTACTAGATAGAGTTAATTTGTCATATTTTTGGTCTATTTATTGCTTTTATCTGTTAGATTTTTTTAAAGATTCCTTTTATATATATACTGTATATATTAGCTTGTTAGGTAATTTCATTTTTGCATTTTTATTTTCTGTTTTAAATTCCTTATATTCACCCTCCTTATGCTGGTCTTTGAGTATAATAAAGGTCAAAGACCACCTTAAGGAGGCTGAGTTACAAGGAATAATAAAGGTTTATTTGATTTGGATATGTTTTTTAAACAAATGATAAACTACATTATCAATGGCAATATAATTCCCATTCTATATCACTTACCTATCAGTCCTCTGTCAAGAGTGAAGGTTTTGTTAGTGAACATGCATTCAAAAGCCACAATATGGAAAACTTTGTTTACTGTGTTGTGTGTCCCAACTATTCTGATATACCTGTAAGTTAGAACAAAACAAAACAAAAATCAACAGAATGAAATATGTAACATAGCACTGATCTTTACTAATGCTGCAAGTATGAGTTTAGTTTATTTCTGTATTGAGAGACTACAGTACCAAGAGAATGAAAAACACAGGCTTCTAGTAAATGCATAAATAAATATTCCAACTATATGAGAAACAACTTTCCAACCCATCCCCCATCCCATCTAGTAAAGAGTATGATAGCAGCACTTTGCAAAAGCCTTTTTTTTTAGTGCTGTGGCAACAACAACAACAACACAACTAAGATTTTTGGGCAAAGCTTAGTAAAATATGAATCAAAACTTACAGTATTAAAGAAAGAAAATAATTACATAACATTAGAGAAGCAATCTTTTCTTTAATGTATTAATAAAGAAAAAAGGAGAGAGAAATGTGAAAAAACATGAAAAGAAAAGAAAAGAATAAAAGCATATATTACACATAGGAAATCATTCCTTCTAATTTCTGATCATAAATCCTTGACCATATGAAATAACAATGTTCAATCTTAATTACAAATAAAGCAAACATTTATAGATAATTCAAGACTGCAAACCTGGTATTAAGATCATTAAGGACTTTTTCTTGAACAGCAATCTTTTATCCCCATTATTCAATAAATCCATCAATTATTTATATATTGATAATTTTCAAGTTTCATGTACATTTAAAAATATATTCACATCTTTATATCTGATCTGTATAATGTAATGTCATATTGATTCACTGATTTACATTTAGAAAATTAAAAACATTGCCATTCACTCAATTTTAAACACTTTGTAGGGTAAACAGTAAACATGTCAAAAATATTCTCACAAATTAGTCTTAACAGTTAAGATTTCTTAAAACTCTTAGTTAATGATTTTTTCACATGGCAAATTCCAACGCATTGTATCTACTGGATCACAATATTTTAATTGTCCCCAGAGTAGTTTTTTGACCGAACACTTGTCTTCCAAAGAGAAACTAAACTAAAAATGTGTGATCTGCAAAAGCTGAAAGTCAGGGAAATTAACATCCCGTTATGAAATGATAGCCATAATATAGATAACTAAAATCTAGGTTTAGAGCTAGAATAATATTGTCCTTAATATATGGGCCAATGTCATTGTTGATATTTCTGTGTCAATATTTAACAAGGAAATCAAATGAGAGAATGTCCAGTCAGCAGGATATTCACCAGATTTCAAAATCAGTTTTATAGTACTGACGGGAAGAGACATTATTATAGTCCTTACAGTATTTAGGCAATACCAACTATCTATCTACAAGCTTTTCTTTTTTATATATAAATATTTTATTAGGTTTTACAAGGGTAAAGCTTTTCTTTTTGTGTCTACAAAAAGTAATATCTTACTTCTTGAAGAGGTAAAGTTGCAAATAAACAAGCAGTTGGTTCATGTATACAGTAATCTTAGGAACGTGAATATAATACAAAAATTGCATTCTTTATTGGTTACACTTGATTCAATATTACACAATCAAAAACAAAAAATGATTTACTGTTATATATCTTACTCTGGGCATCTTTAATAGTAGACATAATGTTGAATTGTTGCAACTGGTTCAACTAAATAGTTAGAAAGTCTTCCTGAGACGGCAATCATATAGTAATACATTATTAAAAAAATATTTCCACTCTGCAACATTGATAACATGCAATTTATATTTAAATATATATTTTAAATATAATACTTGTAAGCAAAAGAGCTCTTTAGTTAATGCAACTTTAATTTCTTAAGACATAATAATCTAAGATCTTTTCTTGGTAGAAATAAAAGACATTTGTAAGATTTGTAATTTTCATATTATACATTGAGTTATGGATTCTATAATTCATATAGAATTATAATTGTCTGTAACTGTATTGCGTAATTCTCATTCCAATTAACTGGAAACATAGGAAAGGATATATGCACTGAGGAATGGAAGAAAGTCATAAGTGGAAAGAAGGGGAGGGAGAGTGCTACCATGACAGGGATATGGAACAGATTGAACAGTGAAAAGTGAAACAAGCTAGTCAAAACCATACAAAATTTGATTTAGGGTTGCATTTTTGTCTACCTTCATCTATTCAAGTTTCCTCTTTCACCTATGCTGCATGACATGTGATGTTACAAATTAATCAACTTAAAATGATTTAGCTTAGTTTCTCTCTCTCTCTCTCTCTCTCTCTCTCTCTCTCTCTCTCTCTCTCTCTCTCTCTCTTTCTACCTCAGAGTTGTTTTGAAAAAAAATATGGGATGAGGAAATATTAAGGAAGTAAGTATTCCTCCTTGACCTTCAAATAGTAGACCCAGTAGAGGTAAGGATGGTTTGTAAGGAAAAAGGGAAATACAATGAATTTTGTTGGTATAAATTCTGTTTGTTTATTTAATTATCTTCATCTTTCACCTTTAGTTTCTTTTTCTGCACAGTGTTGCTTATTCCAACAAGTACAGTGTAATAGGCATATATGTATGTTCCAGTTTATTATGTTCTATATTATATGTAGAAACTTTAAAAATATACTTGTAAGAGAAAGATAAACAGGCAAGATGTAGAAAGTTTTTTTAAGATAATTTATTTTTGTTCTTGTTACCTTTAAAAAAATCAGATTGAATTTTATAAACCAAAAAACAGAGAAAAGGCAATTTAACCCAACCCCTTTAACATGCCCATTATACACACTCATATCAAACTACAAAATGATGCATGCTTCCATTTTTCATTGTAGACACAAAGAAATGTTATTATTCACCACTTTTTCATCATAATGAAAGGTTCCATAAATCAAAGACAAAGACAATAAATCAATCCTCCTCACCTAAAGAATAAACCTTTCTCTTTTTAACTGGCCTTACTCTCATTCCATACTATAAATATTCTCCCTCTTTTTCTCCCCCCTCCTATATACACAGACGCACACAGTATTTCGTGTATGTTTAAAAGTTTTACTTTACAAGAAGCTGTAACTATTTTACATTTTCAACTGCAGCTCTCTCTGCCATAGTTGTGATGAAGGATCACAAATATTTAGCAAGTTTTTAGCTATATGTGAGATTCTACAAAAGGCCTGAAATATGTGTAAAACCCTATTATTTGTTGCTAAGCCTTTACTAAACTTATCTGACTAGGATTTTTGTTAACTAAGTATATTGTGAAAGGAAACATCATAACCCAAATTATTAATACAATTCAGAAGCAGGTCTCTGCACACAATAGGGGGCTTGGGGAATGAATAACTTATACAATTTATATGTGCTGTTGTATTCTGCATATTGAAGTTTTCAAGTGCTTTTCAAGAGCAACTCTAGGTGGAGCACATTGCAGAAATCAAGATGAGAAGTCTCTTTTGCCCTCAGGACTTAACTTTCTACAAGAATTAACCTTGAATCAATATGCTCCTCTTATTCTTAATGGGAGAATGAGTCCAGTTATTAATGAAATTAGATTCTAATAATTATTAATAAATGTTCAGAAAAATCCCAAGCAAAGCATTATAAAATATCTCAATGGAATAAAAAAAGTCACAAAATTATTAAAATATAATTTCCTATCATCCAAAGTGAAAAATGCATGTTATCAAATCAACAGCTATCTACTTAAAAGAAATGACATTTTAAGAATACTATTAGGATTTTGCTGCATATTCTTTGAAGATGATATAATTTAACTTTGGGGCTATTTCCATTCTACCAATGTTGAAAAGCTTAGATCAAGGGTGTCAAACCCAATCGCATTGTGGGCCATATTGTGACAGCCCTTGCGGGGCCCTTGTTTTGCCCTTGCAGGGCAGGGTGGGTGTGGCCTGTGCAGGCTGCATCTGGGCCACAGGCTGCGTGTTTGACATACCTGACTTAGATTAAGAATAGATTTTTGAAAAGAGGTTCTTTAAACTAGAAGGTTTTCTTTAACATTTTTAATGCTTGGATTTCTATGAATATTTGGGAATTTTTTCCAATACAATTTTTTCCCCAAGAGTTGTGTTTCAGTGAGATTCTTCCTTTATTTAAAAATACTGTGATTTTCTTCCATTCCTCTTTCTTTTTTTCCTCTATGTTCAGCATCAAACTGTAAGTACTTCGTTAACTATCCTTTCTTTTAAAATGAACATTTTGCTCTCTAAAACTATTCCTTTTTTCTCCAGAAACTACAAAAATTACATGGAATAATTATTGTGTTTACATATCTTTAACTGCAAAGTACCTTTTGCTCCTATGCATTTTCTAAACCTTAAAACCCTTTAGAAAGAAGCTTAATGAAAGAAAAAGCGACCAACATTTTGAAATTTCTATACTCAGAGAAAGTTGAAACTTGGTCAATAACATCCAAAGTATGGAATCAAACTATATTTTAAGAAATTGGTAGTAGGAAATAAAGTATGCCGATCATGCTCAAGCACATATGACCATTGGATCTACAGTCCCAACTGGGCAAAAATGTACGCTTTCACACATATGACTGTTCTTTACTCAACTATAAATCATTAGTTGTACATGATATATAAACCAAACTGAAATAGAACTCAGATTCATAGAGAAATAAGCAACTGATGATGACTATGAATAAAACCAATAAGATTTCACTTACAGCTTACTATCTACAATGGTTTAGCTAAGTCCTATTAAATGATATCTAATCATATTAAGATCTGAACTGAAAAAAATGGGTAAAGACAAAAAATTCCTTCTCCCTTAGAAAGGAAAGTGAAGGGGGAAAAATGAAGGTTAATGTCTGTAAAAATTCCTGTCAGATAACAAATTATGCAATGCTGTAATGGCAAACAAATGGTTAAGGGAAATAGTGTGAGAAAACTAATTGGTTCAAAACCTTCTGTCCCTGGTGATGGCACAGGGACAATGACAGTTCATATTATAATATATAAAATAGTATATCTGAATGGAAAATTGAGATTTTAAATAGCATTCTGACATTTCAAACTAAAAAAGGCAATGCAGACAAACAATTTACATCCATCTTTGGGGGATATTCCATGGAGAAAAAATGTGTGCATATACTTTATTATCTCCAAGGCCCACCAGAACAACTTAAACAGATGGAAGATAATTAAACCTTAAACATGGCTGGAGATGGCAGATATTGAACAGACTGCCTATCTTTGATGAGAATCAAAGTTTCAGTAAGACTAACAATATATCTGTTGTAAATAGGATAAGTACAGATATTATTTACATCCATGAAAAATAATACCAACAATTAAAATGCTCAATACTCCCTAATTTTTTTAAACTACATCCAATATTCACCAAATGAATCTACCCCAGCAGTTATTCACACTACTTTTAAGGTATTTTTAGAAGAACTGCCTTGATCCTATCTGTTCATCTTATTACATTTCCTCATCTTTGGGTGAAGCCAAAAAAGAAAAAAAGAAAATCAAGTTCCTTATCTATTTGTATCACATACCCATAGTCTGTGAATTGTTACCTCTGGCTCTTAATCTCAGATAGCAGCTAGTCATCATTTTATCCAAGACTGTTGTTTCTACTTTTTGTTGTCCGTAGTATTTATAAATTTACAAATCCATTAATTCAGCAGTACCTATTTCAGTGATGACGAACCTTTTAGAGACCGAGTGCCCAAACTGTAACCCAAAACCCACTTATGTATCGTCGGGTGCCGGGTGGCCGTGGCCCATTGTGTGAGTGTGGCCAACTGGGTGGGTGTGAGCAACTGGGTAGGCATGGCCCATTGGGTGGGTGTGGCTGTGGTGGTAACAGCAGACTGGGTGGAACTAAAAAGTTCAATCAATTAATTCCAACTTTGCGAGATCTTTTTTTCCCCACGAGAAGTTGAAATTAATTGATTGATTGAACCTTTTTTTTGCACACGGCAGCGGAGGCCTAAAGCGAAAAGGTTTTATAAAACCCAGCTGAAGGCCTAGGACTGGGGTGACAGTGCGCGTGCCCACAGAGAGGCCACCTGTGGCACGCGTGCCATAGGTTCGCCACCACGGACCTATTCTGTCCATTCTTTCTAAATATCCAGCTTTCAGAACTGGAAATTACCAATAGAAAAACCGTTACATTAACCATTTTGATCTTTATTGCACGGAAATCTATGCATCTTTATGATCTTGATAGTCATAGCCTTACTTCCTCAAACTAGTCTCTGTTTCCAATACTTTTTTCATTTGTGGGTGGCCAAAAATATATTTTGCACCTTCGTATCTCCACATCACTTAAAGTTCATTAATCATCTTGCGTACTATTACCTGACTTTATATTAATATCAATTTAAAATTTTCACTTTCTATTTTTATTTCAACAATGAATCAATTCTGTATCTTAATTTTTAAAAATATTTTAGACTGCCATTCTTAAAAAATATTTACCACACAAGTCAAACATATGTAGAAACATATACTTCTTTGTCTCCCTTTCTGTTTCTGTATCACTGTATTTTTCTGGATCAAGTTCTTCTAGAAGCTTTTTATTCACTCAATCTTTCCTTTCTAGTTTGACATTGAAAGTCTTTTTTCAGTTACTATCCATCCTTCTTGTTGCCCAAGACTTTCACTGACTTTGAGTATCATGATAGCTTTTCTAAAAGTCACTAGGATATTTTTTTTTCTTTGTGACATTTCAAGAGACAAGAAAAAAAAACCAAATTCAGTTTTCTCTTTTACCTCTTCCCATAGCTTCTTTATGTAAATTAATCCTACAATTGTTATATTCATATTATATTCTTAATTTCTTAATATGTGACTTTCAGGTCAAATTGTGCTAGTATATGTATATTCTTTAATTTATTAAAATTATTATTATATTACACACCGATGATAATTCAACTTGGTACACCAAATTCACTTATTTATATTTTCAATTTCTAAGGCAGCTGACTTACCAACATTCTGGACGGCTTAGGGTAAAACAGATAATAATAGTACAGTAAAAGAAAGAAAACAGCTACACTAGTGAAACCCCCCCAAAATTAATCAGTTCCATCTCAAACTGCAGTTTCATACATCTGCCCAGCCAGTATCAGTTGGAAGAACCAGATCTTTTAAGTCAGTACCTACTTGCACTGCTATATTCTGGATTATCTGAGGATTTTAATTTTAACCATCCAATAGATTGTTAGGTTGGGAAAAAGAGCAACAGTCAAACTTCTTTGCTAGGTCCAGTCATTAGGCTACCAACTCAAGTATTTGCTGAGGATCAAGAGATTGCTTGGATTACTTTCTCTTATGTGCTGTATAGATATATTTGAATATTAGAGGTAACTCCCAAGCCCCCAAATCTTAAAGAAGAAAAAGGAACAATAATGTATTCAGTTTTGCCCATTTCCAATTTCTTTAAAATATTGTTTAAGAAGATTTATATTTTGAAGAAAACAAAGTGGCAAAAATTTCCTCCTGCAGTTTTCAGTAAGTTATATAAAATCTAATCCTCATAAAAATGACTTGCACTCCAAAACCAGACAAAATACAAAAGTAGGCTGGTTGCACAAAGTATTAACCTAAAGCTCAGCAGAAATGTTCCCTCACTATGTTTACTATGCTCTATTTAATCAACACTTTTGTCTCAGCATTGCCATCTCATAACCTGCAGACATGGAGTCAAAATAACTATTTGTACTTCACTGCAACTCTAAATTAATTATCACATTTGCTGTTTATTTGAAGGATAAATAAGGCTGCCAAACAGATCAAAAAGTGTTTCAAAGAGCTAAATCACCTGGAAAAAAATAGTAAATGATATCTGATATAACCTTTAATTTGAAGAATCTATGACTGATAATATTTAAATATGCTATCATTAAGAGCTTCTTTTCAAATCGAATTATACTAGAGGAAAGACTACTAATCTCTACTTTCTGGAGTCAATTCCCGGTCTTCAAAAGACTGTGTAAACTGAAACCTAATACAAGTTTAAACAAAAATTTCATACAGTGGTATCTTGGTACACAACTGCTTTGAAACTCATCGAATTTGGTACTCAACACATTCTAATGTGAAAAATTTGTCTCGGTTATCATTGTTGGTTTGGTCCTCAATACACAACCTAGAACCTGTCAGTATCAGCTGCCTTGTGACTCAATACATTATTCTTTATAGGAAAAAATTGTTTGGTACTCATTGTTTTTGGCACTCATTGTGCCTCCCGGAACCAATTAACAATGAGTACCAAGGTACCACTGTAGGTGTTTATAATATAACTAAACAGCTGTAAAGTTATCAACTCCTATACAATTCACTCCATGCTCTTAGTTCTTCAGTGGAACATCTGTTGCAGGTTCTACAAGAGATATATTTAAATCAACATTCAAGTATCTTTTGCATAGTGGGATCTAGACTAGGAATAACTTACTGGTAAAGATGAGGCTGACATAAAATTTGTGTATTTTATTAATATTTTATACCACTGGTTTCTATTGGCTCCCTAGATTTTTATTATATATAGATGTTGATATACCATTTATACCTACAAAACAGATAGGAGGAAAGATCCAGCTGCTTCTATAACTAGTTTTTAAAGGTCTGATGGATCTGAACTGATTTAGTGTGTAAGATGATTTTGGGTGGACTGATTTAGTGTAAAAGGTGATTAACATATGGAAGCTTCACTTGGAATGCGAAAGGTTGCAAGATTGATTTAGGTCCAATAAGCCTATATATTTTGGGAGAATATGATGCCTCTATTGCAATCACTCCAGTGATTTCCAATTGTTCTGTCCCCGTCCGACCCACACACCCAAATAGCCAGCCGAGGGTTAAAGACTTCTCCAGACACCACTTCACAGATAAGAAACTTGGCAGCAGTTCCGTAGCTGCCTGCCAAGACCTTTTACTCCAAGAACACAGAAACAAAAAACAATACACACAGTTTAAAGCCACAGCAAACTACTTCACCAGAGATTCAGCTTTTGTCCGTCACAGAGGTCCAAATGGCCACCACCTCCCTTTTATAGCCTGTGGGGTGTGGTCCAGTGACTCAGCTTAATCTCTGGCATGTCTCCTTTTCTGCTGCACACGCTTGTCGCTCCTACGCTGGCGTGGATCCAGCCACAACTTCTCTTCCTCACTATCCGAAACACCTGGCTCCTGGCCAATCTCAGAAACACCTGGCTCCTGGCCAATCTCAGAGCCACCTGGCTCCTGGTCAAGCTCTTCTCCGTCGGGAGACATCTGAGGCCTTGCCAAAGAGGAGGGTCCTGGAGAGGGAGGCCTGGCCATCTCCTCTCCTTCATGTTCGGAGCCTTCTTCCTCCGATAAGAGGGGCTCACAAGACGGAGCCACAACACCAATACATTTCTGTAGTCAAGTAAAAGAATAGGATTTTTTTCCCAAATTTTTAGAAAATGTCATCCTCCAAACTGAACTATCATTCAAATGCTCAACTGGAAATCATATAAGAATTTCTTTTTATCTTTTATAGATAGCATCTGGATTGGATGGTCCCATGAACACAGATGTTAAATTCCTACAGCTGCAGCATTTCAATTACTTTCATCAGAAAAAAAGAATTGTCTTGATATCTGATTTGTCTTTTGTCCCTTGAGTTGGATTACACCCCAAGGTTCTGAAGGAATTGACAGACATGATCTCAGAACCACTGAACTATATCTTTCAAAGATCCTGGAGCACCAGGAAACTACCAGAGGACTAGAAAATTGCTGATGTAGTTCCCATCTTCAAAAAAGGAAAAAAATAGATCCAGGAAACTACACACCTATCAGCCTGACCTCAATACCTGGGAAGATCCTGGAAAAGATAATCAAGCAACGAATCAGTGAATACCTAGAGGCAAACAAAGTCATAATCAAAAGCCAACATGGGTTTGTTAAAAACAGATCATGCCAGACAAATCTTATTGCATTCTTTGACCAGGTGACAAAATTAGTGGACCAGAGGAATGCTGTGGATATAATTTACTTGGACTTCAGTAAGGCATTTGATAAAGTAGATCACAACCTACTACTTGATAAGATTAAAAAATGTGGGTTAGACAGCATCACTATCAGATGGATTCGTAACTGGTTGACCAAACACACTCAACGTGTAGTCCTCAATAGAACTGCATCCACATGGAGGGAAGTATACAGTGGGGTACCCCAAGCTCTGTTTTAGGCCCAGTACTCTTCAACATCTTCATCAATGAGGGCATAGATGGGGAACTCATCAAATTTGCAGATGACACCAGGCTCGCAGGAATAGCCAACACTCCAGAAAATAGGCTTAAGATACAGAAGGATCTTGACAGATTTGAACATTGAGTGCTATCTAACAAAATAAAATTCAATGGTGAAAAAAGGTTCTACATTTAGGCAAAAAACTCCAAATGCACAGGTACAGTATAGGTCAGGGGTGTCAAACTGCCGGCCCACAGGCCGGACGCGTCATCCAGAAGCCGCGCCCACCCCATTGCCGGCAATGGCAAAACAGGCCCGATACGTCTCACGATGTCACGTGATGTCGCGAGTTTGACATGTAGGTGGTACCTCGCTCAATAGTAGTAATTGTGAGAGAGACCTTGGAATCCTAGTGGACAATCACTTAAATATGAGCCAGCAGTGTGCTGCAGCTGCCAAAAAAGCCAACACAGTGCTAGGCTGCATTAACAGAGGGATAGAATCAAGATCACGTGATGTGTTAATGCCATTTTTTAATGCCTTGGTAAGGCCACACTTGAAATACTGCATCCAGTTTTGGTCACCACAATGTAAAAAAGATGTTGAGACTCTAGAAAGAGTACAGAGAAGAGCAACAAAGATGATCAGGGGACTGAAGGCTAAAACATATAAAGAACGGTTGCTGGAATTGGGTATGTCTAGTTTAATAAAAAGGATAGGGGTGACATGATAGCAGTGTTCCAATATCTCAGGAGTTGCCACAAAGAGGGAGTCAAGCTATTCTCCAAAGCACCTGAGGGCAGGACAAGAAGCAACAGATGGAAACTAATCAAGGAGAGAAGCAACCTAGAACTAAGAAGAATTTTCCTGATAGTTAGAACAATTAATCTGCTTGCCTCCAGAAGTTGTGGATGCTCAAACACTGGAAGTTTTTAAGAAGAGACTGGACAACCATTTGTCTGAAATGGTATGGGGTTTCCTGCCTAAGCAGGGAATTGGACTAGAAGACCTCCAAGGTCCATTCTATTCTATTCTATTCTATTCTATTCTATTCTATTCTATTCTATTCTATTCTATTCTATTCTATTATCTCTGCTCTGCAAGCTGCATTGGTTGTCACTTTGCTTCCAGGTCCAATTCAAGGTGCTGGTTTAGGGACCATCTCTCCCCGGTTATATCTGCTATCTCATTATATCTGGTAGAGAAGACATATTGTGGGTTCCATCCTAAAGGTAACTACACTTGCAAGATTTCAGGAGGTGGGGCTTTTCTGCCATAATGCCCACCTTATTGTCCTACTGTTAATGTTCTGAAGGCCCTTCAAGACCTGGCTGTGCCATCAAGTTGAAGGTCCCAAGGGACCAGTGAAATCCTAAGATGCTCCCTTATTGAGATTAATATTCACTCTCTCTTGTGTCCTGTAGTTTTATATAGTTAAATGACAATTGCTTTATAAATATATTTATTGCTTTAATTAATTGTTGTACGCCAGCCAGAGTCACTTTCTGTGAGATAGGCAGCCATAAATATTTGATCAATCCATCCATCCATCCATCCATCAAATCAGATAATATAATGGATTCTGTAGACTATGATTACAGACTTCACCTAGACTTTAAAGACAGTATTGTTTTTTAGAGTAATACCATTGCCATAAGTGTAAGACAACTATCATCTGTACATGTTGATCATCTTTCATCATCATCATCATCATCATCATCATCATCATCATCATCATCATCATTATTATTATTATTATTATTATTATATAATACTGAAAAGTCTTCAAGATGTAACTATACTTAAAGAAGAAAGTATTTTGGGAAGAATTTATTCTCTGTAAAAATAATTAAATCTACTATGTTAACCCAGTTATGCCTGCATTTATAAATTGAATTTTCAATTAGACATATAGTATACTAAATCCAACTTCTCATTCCGTCAATACTACAAAATAATTTCAAAAGTCAATATCTGACAATAGGAACCTAATCTTCTAGTGAACCAAATAAATTCCATGCTTGGAATATTTTAGTTATGAACAAACTGACAAATTCAATCAGTGTTGAGTCTATTTAGCCAAAAGATAAGTTCAATTATACAAATCTAGAATGATAATAAAAAACAACAGTAAGCGATTTAGATTTTCAGAGGATTAGTAACGACTTTGGAGATATATTCAAATTTTCATAAAAATTACAAATGGACTCTTAGTATAATAAAGTAATAGTAGTGGTTATAATAATTATAATATCTACTAAGATCCCAATGTTATGCAGCATAGACCAAAATTCTAAGGATGGGTTTTTTTATGTTGCCTAAATATATGTTATTGTTTTTGAAGCTTGACTTTAATATGGTAACTGAATCAAGACACTTTTTAAGTCTCAAAAATGCCCTGATTCAGTTATCATTTTTGCATTTTTATGCAATTTTTCCAGAGAGTATCTTCTTGCAGAGAATATCTTTACTCTTTTAGATAAAATGTGTATAATGTTGACAAAAATACTGAATGAAACATTTTGATTTAACAATTGTGACATGTATTTATAGAACATATACTTACAGTACATTACAGGAGATGTAATAAAGCCTTCTTACTCTGCCCCTCTGCAATCTACAAGGCAGTATAATATTTATGATTGCACAAACATCAAACTGAATATGTGCAAGCTTAAGGAAACAATGGCTTTAATGATTCTTGAAAGAGGTCTTATTGAAAAAAGGTTCTACTGGAGAGAAAACTGTAGTAGTCACAGAAGGAGAAAGAGAGGGAGAAAGTGGCAAGGAGGAAGAAGAGGAAAATAGAAGCAAAGAAAATAAAGTTCTAAAAAAGGACTGAAGGACCTAAAGAAAGTATGGCAACAGATGCAGGACTGAGAACAGCATGAATAGAGATGGCAATAGGCAGAAGTAGCAACAAAGCTAACTATCTCCACTTTTGTCTTTTTTCATTGGCAAAATCAGGCAACTTGGAAACAAAGTTAGTCAAGGTGCAAGGCACCAGTAAGTATCAATAAGACCAGGTACTGGCATCTTCAAAGAGCCCAGATGCTGGTAACAATAAAAATATAATAAAATTAAGATAGAAAATGCAACTAAATATATGTACTAAGTATATGTAAATATCAATCAACCTTTATTATAATTGAAAACCAGCATACATAGGTAAAGAGGTTGGTCAAGAAGTATCCAACATCATTTATTTGGTGTCCTTTTATTCTAATGTACATCCATCAGTTAAATGCATTAATGTTTATGAGATTTTTGTTTCTGTACCTATTGTTTCTATGTTCTCTGGGTCTGCTAAATGAATCGTGATTTTTTAAAAAGTAATTTAAAATAAGTTCTCTTATCTAAGATTTTTAAAAAATGAACAAGCCAGTAAGACATTGCATGACTGATATTTTGGATATGGTATTGTAATGGGGGTTATTTTTCAATCCTTGGTTTACATTATTATTTTAGCAGTGCTATAGAATTGGTTTTGCTTCAGACTGCTCACACCTTCTCTTATTTTTAATAAAAGTTAATTTTCAAAAAAGTCTTCTAATATCAACCTAATTACCAAGAGGGGCAGGGCAAATTACTAATAGACAATGACCTCAAACCTACAAGGGACATGAGATGATGATTATGGGGGTGGTTCCCAGGTTTGTGGTAATCAAGCATTCAGGCTGTAAGATTCCCCATCTGCCTTACATGCCAGTTTTAAAGGGGAAGACCCCTAGTAAAGACATCATCCAGACGGCAGATGATGGCAGTGAAATAATTAACAGCTGTGCCAAAACAATGCCAATTAGTGGTCAGGGCATAAAACCAGTGAGAACAGAAGGAGATCTTTCCATCTCATACCCAGCATCATCAACTACCAGTCCAGTAACCAGTTCCTGTGCGGTGCATTTTAGGGATAAGAATTAAAAGTTCTTTTTTATATTAAAATTTATATTAAAATTTTACAACCCTCCCTTATCCTACAAAAAGTTATATAATAAAAAACCCCTTCGGAATAGAGTGTTTTTGTGGCCCTGGTGAAATAAATAAAACAGTACGGCTTGTTTTTAAGTTCCTATTATTTTCCCAATGGTGGAACACTTCTTATATTCTTTAGGGTGCATGATGTTCAGGCTATTTTGACAGGTTTCCCCAGTGGAGAATTCAGTCCCAAGCTGAAAGCAAAATACTTTTCTGTTTTCGGCAAATCTCTACTAAAACAACAGAGACCAAGAAAAGTTTTGCTATATGATCAGTTGCTTTTTTGGGAAAGCTCTAATTTTCTTGAGGAATAAATTAGTGAGGTGGCTTGGGAAAGGAAAAATATAATTTTCCAATGAGTGGTCACAGGAATTTCAGAACTGAATTTCCTTTATATTAACTCTGTTGTATTAACTCTAAAAAAAGTAGGCACATTGGAGTTGAATATCAATATTACAGATTTGGTAAAAAATAGAAGTTGAAATACAGTGATAGGGAGGATATATAAGAATATGCAAGAATTTTTACTGTACATACATTTTGCATTATGAAATAGAATATAAATGTAAAGTAAATGAGGAAAAATACTTGTCTGTACACTCCATTGAGGCAAGCATTCATTTTATCTTGCTATTCAGTTTGTTTTGGTTTAAATATACCACAGATCAACAGGCCCAAAGATATAAAAGGGCCAAATTTATTTTCAATCTTCTTTTCTACAGAAGTATTTTACAATTGCTATTACCAGCAATACAGAGTTGACATGCCTAAGATAATTAGAATCAAACAACATTCACAATCTGGTAATTACTGTCTTTACAAAGTTGTTTAGGCAAGAGAAATGCTCTTCAATTTACATCATGTTCAGACCAACTCTCAAGGATATTAAAAGGCAATTCTTCATTGTCTCTCTGTAGAAAAGGAAATGGTATTATTCAGCACCATCTAAGCTGTTATTTATTGCCATATGAAGGGCACGTTTCTTACAGCTCACACAGCTGAATCAACACATACATGAAAGGATGATATGTGAAAGAACAGAATCATTATTAAAATATATATTAATTATAAAAGCACCCATTTAAATGAAATATCCTTCTCAGTAAAAACAGTCTTCTTTGTATTGCAACGGACATCTCTGCCTTGTAAATGTTAGGAGCTCACAAACTGAACATTGACGCTGTTGACCTTTATATCTAGTAGGCACTAAAAAAAATTACCCTGGGCTATTTTCCTGAGTAATTCCTGAACCTTTCATGTCATGCTTTATTCCTCTTTCACTATCAAACCATTCATAATGTTCAGCTACAAGCCTGTGTGTTACTGTTGAAGCAATCAACTGAAAATTAAAATGGCTTATATATTCATGGAAAGAGTTTTTAGAAAGGTTATATACGTATAGGAAAAATGTTGGAAATCTGGAGTTAAATCAACATAGATCTAAAAACAGAATTAGGAGGAAAGGCACAAGAACGATGCATGGGTCAGCAGCTGCCTCTGCTGGCGAAAGAGGACCGTGAAAGTAAACTGAGGCCAGAGGGGGGGGAATGGTTGCACAGTGAACATTGGGGAAGATTAGTGAACTTAAGTGAGGTGAGCAGAGCAGGGCAGGAGAAATGCGAGATACTTGCCTGACACAGTGCTCTCCTAACAATCACAACTGGGACTACCGGAACTGCAGTCACTAAACAAAGCCATGTGACAGGAATTCCAGCCCAATTAGGGTCATTAAAAAAGGGCTACCTGTACCATTATGCCTTCACTTCAAGGGAAGATGCCACTAACTAATGTTCCCATTCTTCAGACATTTAGAGATAAATTCAACACTTATTTTAACAAGACTTATTTTCATTGAGTTCAATGGGACATATTATAACCTTAGTTTTACATATTTCTGTATATTACAGAAAACCAGAAATAGAATTTTAAATGTCTCTGACCTGTGATGTCTATAATTTCTTTCAGATAACCTAAATCATATAGATTAAAGAACTTGTAACATGGGTAAAATCAGTAATCTATTAACCGAGGCAACAGCAGATTGTATTTTTTTCTGCACAAAATTGATACAAAAGATGGCATCTCTCAGTTCTCTAGTAATATGAATACTGTACTGGAACTTGCACCAGGAAGACAGAGCCAGACTCTTAGCCATGAATGCTTCCTGGGTGACTTTGGGCAGATACTCCCTCTGCCCAATCTAGCTTTATAAGGCTGGTGTTGGAGAAATGGGAGGAGGATTGCTATGTATACCAGCTTGAACCTCTGACTGAAAAATGGGATAAAAATGTAACAAAAATACATTTCTGAAGGACCATTATTTATGGTAATGCTTTTGTACAGAAATGCCAAGTACTTGATATTTGATCAGCATCTTAAAATCATAAAAAGCACAGCTGTAAAACTATAACGTTATACTTTTTCAATAATTGTATCCTAATACCCTGCAATACCAAACAGGAAACTTAACAGAGCATGAAAACTATTGTACAATACCCTTAATTTTACAAGCTAGCAAAATAATGCTTAGGATCATCCAGCAAAGATCAGAGCCCTACATGGAAAAAGAGATGCCAGAGGTTCAAGTTGGCTTTAGAAATTTTTTAAATTAGATTTTATTTCTGATGTTTGCTAAATAATTGACAAAGCTAAAGAATACCAAAAGGAAGTCAGTGAGTGTTTCTGTGTTTATAGAAAGACCTTTGATTGTGTCTAATGACAACAGACAGAACAACCAGCCTTAGAATTGACAATGAACATATTGAAATGGTAGATAGCTCCTGCCTTTTAGGATCAATCATCAACAGTAAATGAACAACCAGTCAAGTAATACACCACCAACTAGCACTTGGTAGAGCATCCAGAAGGCCTTGGAAAAAGATTAGATGCCATAGGTCTACATCTATAAAGATCAGCATTATGAAAGTCAAGGTATTCCTGGTGAAACTATGGCATTAATTGAACTTTGAAGAAGCAGGATAGAAACAGCATTGACACTTTTGATATTGGAGAAGACTCCTGAGGATACCATGGGCAGCCGAAACAGAAATAAATGGATCGCCAAACAAATCAACCCAGGGTTCTTACTTGAGGCACAAATGACCAGACTCAAATTATCCCACTTTAGACACATTATGTGAAGGCCTTGCTTTCTGGAGAAAGTTCCAATACTGGGAAAGGTGTAACGAAAGAAGAGGGCAACTAGCAGCAAGATAGATGGATACACTGATGATGAGTGCACCATTGGAAGACCTCAAGAATTAGCTTGGGGACAGATCGTCATATAGAAAATTTATATGGTCACTAAAAGTAAACACTGATTTGATAGTACACAATAAATGCTCTTTACATATCTGCCTTGGAACTCTCACCTCCTAATTTTCTAAAATAGAGTGGGAAAGATGCCAAAGTCTGCAAAACTGGGAGAAGGGTGAGACATTCTTGCTATTGGTATATGCCATGTTGACAAACAGCCATCACTGGGCATAATCCTTTCTGCATAATGTTACTCACACAATAGGTTCTTATAGTCGGTAATTTCCCGAAGAGAATAAAGTTTAATACAATTACATTCACTATGTTATTGATGAATGCAGTTGAAAGTAACACTTCCCCAGTGTAATACATTGTAATTGTGTGACAATACACCACATTATATTTAAATACATATTCAAAAGCATGTTAATGTCTCATTTTTGTAGTATTACTGCTTTTAAATGTAAGAACCAAACAGTCTTTACACAATTTGGCAATCCAAAGTTACACTTCATGGAAATAATAGATTACATTAAAAAGAAGTTCAATTCTAATTCCGCGAAAGCATGGTGAGCTGAAGATGACTCTGCGAGAGAAGAACCAGCAGCAGAAAGAGAGGCTCTCAGGTTCCTACTCCTAGAATGTACAACAGCAATCTGCAGCAAGTTTTAAAGCTCTGGCCACGGGAAGAGTCAGCTTTGTCCAAGCCACAATTCATAGCCTTTAAAGACATACTGGGTTCACCCACTTCTTTTCTTTGATTATGGATTTCCCTGAAAATGACTTGTAAAGTGCTTTTTGAATACTAAGAATCTTCAGAATAGCAAGTTTTATTATAATGAGTGATTTTTCTTCAACCCTCAGCAAAAGATGTTTCATGTAAGTTTAAGAACTTAAAAAAAAGCTTTTTTATTTGAAAATAAGCAATGAAAAGATTATTAGAATGTTGATTTTGAAAAGTTTTAAAATAAACCATCAGGCTAGATTGACTTGAAATAAGATAAATAATTACAATACTATCTGTGGTTTATTTAAAATCCTATTAAAATATATGAAAATTTTGAATTTAAGTGCAAGGAATCTTTCTCTGGGAAAATGTTGTAGCTTAGAGAATAATAAGGTAAGAGGAGACCTTGAAGGGTGGTTATTAGAAGCAATTAGAAAGAACTAAGGATTATAATTAAAGAAGAAGGTCCATTAATACAGAATTGATAACAGTATTTTAAGTCTGGAAAAATTCAAGAATATTTGACAATAGCATACTCAGAACTTTCTTTTCAGATTGTCCATTAATATAAAAATGGATTCACAAGGGGAGATAAAAGAGGATACAACTGAAAATCAGGTTGTTTTGGATATAAATTTAAAAACTGCAGGTTATAAGAATGATACTGACAAAGATGTTATACAAGATTTGCAAATGAAATCAGTTAATATTTTACTAATTAAAATGGACACACAAATAATAAATCAGAAGAATGACTTAGATATGTGTATTTTAAGTAAGAAGAGTGTGTTGGACAACTTTGTTATTTTGGACTTACAAAAGAGATGTGTTGTATATATAAAGGAGTTCCTGAGAAAAGATAATAATGAAAAGAAATCAAGTTTCTGAAATACTACTTATAAGGAATAAACATCAAGACTTTTTAAAAGTAAAAACAAGATGTATAACGTTTGTTTATTTACCAAGGTTAAAATATACAGTGGATATAGACCTGTTAAAATGAAGTTTTTTGACATGTAAAAAAAAAATAGACCAAGAAAAATCACTTCAGAATTTCCCCCATTTTTAATATAACACATATGCTGTACAATTCAATTGAAAAACAAATTGAATTTTTTTAGGGGGAAAAATACCAATAAAAAACTAGAATATTTGTTTAGCAGTTTTTAATAGATTTAAATATTTGTTTATAGATAAGATATAGGAAGCTACCCAGAGTCACAGTGCAGGGGAGATGGGGAGCATAAAAATTAATTAAAAAAAATATTTTTGTTTTTAATTTTTAGAAAAATCAATAAGCTATAGCATTAAAACTGAAAGAAAGTGTTAAACTTACAAAGGAGTTTCTGAAGAGATGAAGATAAAAAAATAATTTGTAGAACATTATCTGATCAGATTAAATTTCAATATGCTGTTGTTCTTGATAGTTCTTAATGGAATCAATTAACTTTGAATGATAAAGCTTTAAAAATTTGTTTGTACACATGAGATAAGATATGGGAAGAAGAGATACTGTATATTTGTATTTTTAGAGAAAATAAATTGTTGAGTAAAGTAAATGAAAGGACTATGAAATTGAATTAGTTACACAAACGTATAGACACACACACACACACACACACACACACACACAGGTAGTCTTAATGAATGTTTGCTGATTAAAATTGAATGATGAGGCTTTATTATTTGCTAATAGATAAAAAAATGAAATATGGGATGAAGAGATTACTATTTATAGCCACGACAAAGAAATTGTGCTGGGAATGTGGCCACTTCCCCCATAAAATGAAACCATTTATTTCCCAGTCATAGAGGACACCTTTCTTTCACAACAAGAAAAAACCAGATAGTCTTGTTAACAGGTTGTTATACTGCAATAAAGCCCAATTATTTTGTTGCAATATTTGGTCTTAAACCGATAGTTTTGTTCTACTATTTCTTTATTTTCACAAATTATATCCTTTCTCCTCATTGGACATTCATAATATTACAATCACATACTAATGAAACATAAATTCATTATATTTAAATGGAAAATAAGCTGTCCTATTATAAATTACAAGTCTATAGCAAATGGAAACAATTGAGATGACTATTGCTCTTAAATGTTCTCTTTCTACAGAAAAACCGACTAGCATCTTGCTTTTAAACATTTTTTTTTCTTTAGAAGAAAGAAAACTAGGAAGAAGATACTTTTTTCCTGTAAATTGCTTTCCTTTAATGTCAAGAACCAACTCAAGTTGACCTGGAATGGGGGGAGATAAATTGGTTCAAAAAAACTATCTAAGGTAGAGGAAGGAAAAGCTAAAATGCATTACTGTACTTGGAACAGTATACTCAAGAGGTAGGACACATTATCCACTGAATGAGCTAAAGCTAAGAGCCATTGACCATAATACAAAACTCCATTCTAAGGAAGTCAAGTAAGCTTTAACCTTAAAATGTACAAGGTAACAAACTACAAAATCAATCCTTTTCAAGGTGCTTATTTTCCAAGTCTGGTCAGGGAAAAAAATCCATTTCCTATACTCAGCAACTCATCTTGACTAGCCAAATGTACATTTACTGTAGTATCATTTATCCTATTTTCAGCAAGAGCTTACTAACATACGTAATATTTCTGAAATCTTCAATATAGTCTGCAGCTAACAGCTAATTACTGTTGACTTATGAAAAACATTACATTGCCAACAAATGACATACAATATTTAAGGGTTATTAATCAGCAGTAGACAAAGCACCAGAGCCAGTAGCATTACATGCAATAGATTTAGTTATTTTAAATCCTACTATAGTTTAGATGACTATACACTCATATTTACAATATTACAACATAAAATTTCACGGTTTTTTATTCTCAGATAGATATAAAGAAAGCAAGAGAAATGAAAAAGGTGGAATTATATACACACACAGACATACCCAAACATATCTTTTCATCTCTCTTTGTCTCTCTGTCACACACAAACATATATATTGCAATTTTTAGAGATTGGAAAATCTAGCAATGTTATCAATATGTATTTTATAATCATCCTGGTCATTTTACTCAGGAAGTAAAATTTAATTGCAAATTTTTTATACAAAATAATGTAAAGTTTTCACTATATATTTTCTTTTATCTATTACACAATTTATCTTAAAAGATAAGTGATTATCTCTCATCTTCTGTAAATCATAAAAATCATGATTTAATATTGCATTTAACATTGTTAACAACAATTCTCTTTCATTAAATTAACCCAGAACTGGTACAAAAAAGGAGGAAGAAAATTACCTACTCCTACTGAGATATTGTTGATCTTGCTCTGTGTTATATTCCATCTCTTCAATCCTACAAAAACAGGTTTCATAATGGATTTGAAAAGATAAAGGGTGAACTGGAGAAGTTAGTAAAATGTTGATAGTTGCAGAAAAACATTGTTAACGAAACAAGTCAGATGAGCTATATAGGGTGATATTTGGCTTATAGGAGCACTTGTGCCCAAGAAAAACATTAGTAAATCAGAAAGTAAAAGAATCAGTAATGCACTGTGGTAGACAAGAGAATAAAAATAATTGTGACTAGTAGGATATTCAATTAATGAGAAGTAATTATATCATTTACTCTATTTGAATTGGATTGAATTGGATCTCAGTTGAAGTGTGTGTCCATTCTTTGGGAATGGTAAATGTTTGTTTGTAGAAGAAGAAAGTTCCAGCAATTTCTCAGGGTAGGAATCCCTCTTAGGCAACTAAAAATGTCCAATAGAAAACGTTCCTTCTTGACTGCATAGCTTGTGATTTAATTGCAATATAAAAGCAGAGGAAACTATTAGAGAAAATTTACAATCTAAAATTGTCAGATAAGAAAAGAAACAACAGAGGGGGAAAATGTTCAAAATAAATAAAAAAAGAATAATATGAATTTTCTAATTATAAATACTAAGAGTTACATTAGTCAGAATGTTCTTTCAAATTTCCTTTTTAAGAATTAAACTAAAACAAATTAATTAATTACTTCCATAATTAAATACTATATTAGTATTAAACATGATCTTCATGACCCCTCAACAGCAGAAGCATTTGTTATTAAATTTGGCATTAAGCTGTTAAATCCTCACTCATAACTTAAAAATCAGCATTTTTACCACAATAGTATAATACTACATTTCACAATTTATATAATTTGAAATAATATTTTGACATGTATGTTATTGTTGAGAGATATATTTTAAAACAACCAAAATGTGTTTGTTAAATAATTAACTCCTATCATTTTTTAAATGTATGTATTTCTGGAGAAGCGATGTTTCTGAATCTTTTAAAAGTATTATTTGGGGGGGATGAGGTCTTCAGTCACTGTTATTGGGTAAAGTGTGGAATCCTTCGCATTATTTACTGGAAAAGGGGATTTAAGCCTGAGTATCTTCCAACATTAAGACCTCAAGTTTTTCGAAGTCTAGGTGAAGACTACATTCTTGTTGTTAATTGAAAAAGGAAGAAATTATTGTTTATCAGTAGCTTCCTGCTGATAATCAGTTGTCATATGCAGGCTACAAGATGCTGACTCTTAATATAGAAACTATATTACATGTGGAGCTTGTGTCTTCTGTGCTGCACACTTGACCTGTATAATTTAAACAAATTCAGAATCTAATATTGTATACTTCATGCTCATCTTTACACACTGGGCACCCATTTTCTCACATATTCTGTTAGTTCTCATTAATTCTGAATTAAGTCCCTTTAAATACACAAATTATTATTATTATTATTATTATTATTATTATTATTATTATTAAACTAAAGATCTTCTCTGAATTTAATTGCTTGAAAATGCCAAGATAGTATTTGATTCTAGTAGGTCAGCACTGATCTCTCTAAAGTTATTGATTTCTTCATTAATTAAAACACAAAATAATAGATATTGCAAAGGTAGATGGACTGACTACCTTCTTGCAATGTTGTTTCTCCTTGTATTATAGGAGCTGATTGATGAAGAAACAGGTAACAATTGCTTGAAATGATAAATCGGCCACAATGTTGTAATAATTGGAACATATTGGAAAAATAAAAAATATTTCATATTATAGCAGAAAACAACTCTTTATTGCAAGTTGAAAAAATCAAAACTATTTAAAATTCTAATGTTTATAAGAACTATGAACACCTAATCCATGATTTCTAGAAGGCAAGATTATAGAAGGTATAATATAAAGATTATATTTAAAATCAAGGACAAAAACGATACTATAAAGTTGCTCATGCTTTATTATTTTTCTCCTTGACTTGTTTTTGGAATAGACCTTAGCATTAGGAAATGTGCCTTGGAGATCTCTCAAACGCTTTATCAGATACAAAAAGAAAATAAGGAAGAAAATGCCTTGAAACATTTAGCAATATGAAGGAATTTTCTTCATACCCTAATACTTCTTTATACTACACAAATGTCAAGTAAAAATAATAATAAAAGTTTTATCTTTTGGGACCAAGAAATAGGACAAAATCTACCGTATTTTTCGCTCTATAAGACGCACCTGACCATAAGACGCACATACCGGTACTATACTATTTCTCTTTCCCTCTTTCTCTCCCTCTATTTCTCTCTCCCTCTCAAAGATCCTTAAAATCCTTAAAGGTTATGCTTGGGCGGAAGACTTTTTCTTTTACAGATGGGGCGGGTGGGCCTGACATTCGCGTGCAGGCAGGACCCCGCCAGCCGAGCCACTGCTTCCCCATCGCCCTCCACGCCAGCCAGCTCCGTCTCCAGACCTCCCAGCTGACGGGCGCAGGTCTGGGGGTCGCCAGCTGACGGATGCAGGAGTTTGGCGCTGCAGCGGCCTCCCCTTCGCCCTCCGCACCGGCCAAAGCGTTGCCTGACGTTCCAGATGACGGGCGCAGGTCCAGGGGTCGCCAGCTGACGGGCACAGGAGGTAGGCGCTGCCGCGGCCTCCCAGCCGCTTGCTTCTTCGGATGGAGCAATTGCAAGGGCTTGCATGGTCCCCAAGGGCCGCTGACGCGCTCCCCGCCACTGACGACCATGCAAGCCCTTGCAATTGCTCCAGCCGAAGAAGCAAGCGGCTGGGAGGCCGCGGCACCGCCTACCTCCTGCGCCCGTCAGCTGGCGACCCCCGGACCTGCGCCCGTCAGCTGGGAGGTCTGGAGACGGAGACGGCTGGCGTGGAAGGTGATGGGGAAGCGGTGGCTCGGCGGGCGGGGTCCTGCCTGCGCGCGAATGTCAGGCCCACCCGCCCCATCTGTAAAAGAAAAAGTCTTCCGCCCAAGCATAACGCTAGCAGTTCTGTGCCACAGAGGCTTGAGACACGGAGGCGCGGGACGCGGAACGGAGCGGTGTGTTGGGAGGCGGCATTTGCTCCATAAGATGCACAGACATTTTCCCCCATCTTTTGGGGGGGAAAAAGTGCGTCTTATAGAGCGAAAAATACGGTAAGTTGCAGAAATCAGGCTGACCAGCAAGTTAAGAGAGATTTTTATCTGTTTGCTGATATCTAGTGCTTATCTAATTTTTGGCTACCCAGAAAATGGTAGCCCTACCAGAAAATATGCATATGTACTGACAAATAATGCATCATTTTTTAAAAATGCCAATGGTTTTTTAATATGCAATGACTTTTAATCCAAAGTCCCATTTATGTCTATGATTTTAGAAACATATGTGTTGTGGTATTTCTAAGTTCTATGGAGGGTCCTTACCATATTGAAGTTTCATTAAATGTAGTAGTCAAAGATAGATAAGGAGGTTGCATATTGGCAAGGAGAGAGTAGATATAACTCGAGTTTTAAATGAAATTATTATGTCCAATTTCTAGGTTGACTGGCTTCTTTATTTATTTACAGTATTTGACTTTGATGACCACTCAACTCTCAACAACTTTGGGTGATGCCAATTTCCTGAAAGAATTAATGTCATTTCCATTTTTTACAGCATGTAAGAATTCTTAGTGATCCTTATTTCTTTCAGGATTACACAATTAAAAGAAGATTTAAGGATTTAAAATATAAAAAATATTTGGCAAAAAGTTATATTGTTATTTTTAAAAGATTAATTTTTCTATGAAACATCAGAGAGACTGTAATTGAATTAGATAATTGACTCAGACATTGTGCAAGAATGTTTTTTGCTTTCTGTTAAAGCAAAATTGTTGGAGTCCAAAAAACAAAAGTTAAGAGCAATATGATTAGACTAACCACTAACTGTAACTATGTAGATCTAATGTGTCATGTGCCAATAATTACGGTATTAAAGGCACAATAAAATAGAAGAAAAGGGGGGGAGTTTTGTTTTTCCCTTTCCCTTTTGGAAAGCAACACAATTGCAACACAGTGACAACTTGGAAAGCTGCATTATTGGAGGAGAGAAAAGAATTGTTACAACAGTCTGCAAAGAAAGCAATTCCATTAGATATACTTCAGAAAGGGTTTGAAGTTGACAATAAAATTAGCTGACTCATTTGAAACTAAATTTACAGCTTTAAAATAAAAAACAGTTGAGAAGATGGAAAACCCTGTAAACAAATGTCTGGAGATATAAAACCAGTTAATGGTAAAATGGAAATAAAGTGGAGTAAAACCGAAGTTTTAGATGGAGAAATGGAGAAAGTGCTGGATAATTTGGCTCTGTTGAAATTGAGAGAGAAAGAATTTGGTTTGAAATGTAGAGGTAATCCAGGGGGAAAAGTTAATCCAGAAAACTACAGACCAATCAGTTGGACATCAATACCTGCAAAATTCTGGAAAAGCAGTGGGTTTGTGAGTACCTAGAAATGAATTGGGTGATTATTAAAAGCCAGCATGGGTTTATTAAAAACAACTCATGCCAAACAAATCTTATATAAGTGATAAGTGTGCTGCAGCGGCCAATAAAGCTAAAGCAATTCTGCAGTTCTGCTTCCCACAATACAAAATGGATCCTAGAAAGGCTGCAGGAAAGAACAAAGATGATAAAGGGTCTGGAGGCTAAATTCTATGACGAATGACTAAAGAAACTTGGTATGCTTAGTTAAATGGAAAGAATATTGAAGGGAGTCGTGATAGCAATCTTCCAATATATGAAAGGCTGCCACAGGGAAGAGAGCATTGATTTATTCTTCATAGCACCTGAGGGTAGGATAAGAAGCAATGGGCCGAAGACCATCAGAGGGAGATACAACCTCGAAATGAAAAATTTCTTGACAGAACTATTGAGAGGGGAACAGCTTGTCTCCTGGACTTGTGGGTGCTCCATTGCTGGAGATTTTCAAGAGAAATTTGGACAACCATTTATCCAAGGAGCATGAGTCTGGACTACAAGACCTCCAAGGTCCTTTCCAATCCGATGATTTTATGATATATAAAATAAACTGAACTGAGCAGGATTATGCCACCTGCTTAATTTATAGAGAAGGCAAAATTCAGGATTTTTTAAAATTCTTTGCTTGAAAGAAAATAGTGAATTTTAAATCCTAGTATGTTAGCCCATCCCTAGACATACTGCATATTAGTATGCCTGCTTAGAATAAGCTCACATCCAGATAGTAGTTCCATATACCTAAAATAAAATCAATAGCAAAGTAAGATATAATCAAATCTCTTTCTGAACAAAAGGTATTTAAAGCTCTTCAATAACAAATCATTAGTTGGATTAGGTTCAAGTTTGTTTTAATTCTTATGTTTAGTGTTAACTGCCTTGAACCCTGTTGTTGAACTAGACAGTCTAGAAATAATTATCCAAATAAACCGATATTGCTCCCTTGAAAGGTATCAAATAAATGTTACAATTATGCCAGCTGCTTCATAAATTGGCTTTCCGCTTCCCTGTATTTAGTATCCTGATCTTCCCAATGTGTGCATACCCTCTACCTTTACACATTCTAATTCCATTTCTTTCAGGAAATTGTAATTTGCTATGATGACCCACGTGAGCAAACTGATTTAATCAAGCCCGCAATTCATAAACTCTTCTTCAATAGTTATCTCTAATTCTGTTTTCTTTGTTAGTTATATCCCACCCTTCCTTCAGGCACACAAAGTCGTATAAAGAGCACTCTCCTCTTTTTTCCCCCTATAAGACTCAAGACACCCAGGGAGTTTCTCTGAATAAGAGTGGGCTTGAATGACTGACACTCATGTAGTTCAACACTTTAATTATTAACCTATGCTGGCTCTCTTTTGAAAGACACCTGTTAATACACACTACAGTTTGACAGATGCAATACTCTTGGTTTAACCAAGCTCAAGTTTGGGTACAAATATAACAAAAACATATCCAGGCAGCACTATGAAATAAGAGACTTGACCCAATAGTTTCTTGCTGATGACAGAGCAGCTAGTGAAAAAGAATTCTTTGTAATTTCCAAGGCTGACACAGAATGATATCCCTTCTGTGAGGTTTTCTCAAAAACCACTTGGTCTCCCTCGCTGACCTCTGAAAAGGGAAAGTAAACGGGGGGAAGATAATCTTCAGATTTAACCAACATTCAGATTTAACAACTATCTCTGCCCTCCAAATGGTACATTAAATCAATGTACTGGCATTACAGCACACATACATATACACATATACATACATACCTAAATACATACATACATACTCAAAGTGTTTGTGGCTGACAAAGAGTTAGTGGGAGACTAGTATAGCTATTTCAAGCTCTTTAGCTCTCATCAGCTAGTCATACCCCTCTGGGATTCGAACCTGGGCAGCTTGCATGTTAGGCAGTTGTATTATTTATTTATTTATTTATTTATTATTTATATTTCTACCCCGCCCTTCTCCCTACGGACTCAGGGCGGCTTACAGCCTTTTAAAAACAAATACATAAATATAATAATACTAAAGTTAAAATGTTAATTTAAAATGAAATATTATTATAAGGCCTTTATTATTTTTTTTAAAAAATTATTATAAAACCATGTTAAAAATAACCCTTAGGCCAGTCCTGCCAGCTTAAATAGCCATGTCTTGGCGCGGCGGAAGGAGGGAAGATCCGGAATCACCCGGATCTCTGGGGGTAGTTCGTTCCATAGGGTGGGAGCTCCGAGAAGGCCCTCCCCCTGGGGGTCACCAGCCGGCACTGTCTGGCTGACGGCACCCTGAGGAGACCCTCTCTGTGGGAGCGTATCGGCCGCTGAGAGGTAATCTGAGGCAGAAGGCGGTCTCGGAGATAACCAGGTCCGATGCCATGGAGCGCTTTGAAGATGATAATCAGCACCTTGAAGCGCACCCGGAAAGCCACCGGCAGCCAGTGCAGCTCGCGCAGCAGCAGCGTTACATGGGAGCGACGGGTCGCTCCCAACACCGCCCGCGCGGCTGCATTCTGGACTAACTGGAGCCTCCGAGTGCTTCTCAAGGGGAGCCCCATGTAGAGAGCATTGCAGTAGTCCAGGCGGGAGGTGACAAGAGCATGGTGACTGTGCGCAAGGCGTCCCGGTCCAGAAAAGGCCACAACTGGTAAACCAGCCGTACCCGGTAAAACGCCCCCCTGGCCACGGCCGTCAGCTGGTCTTCTAGTGTCAGCCGTGGATCCAGGAGGACACCCAGATTGCGCACCCTCTCCGAGGGAGCCAAAGTTTCGCCCCCTATAGTCAGCGACGGAGTCAGCTGACTATGCTGAGGTGCCGGCAGCCACAGCCACTCGGTCTTGGAAGGGTTGAGCCTGAGTCTGTTTCTCCCCATCGAGACCTGTACGGCCTCCAGGCACCGGGCCATCACGTCAAGGGCATCATTGGGGTGGCCTGGGGTGGATATGTACAGCTGAGTGTCATCAGCGTACTGATGGAAATCCACCCCAAAGCCACGGATGATCTCACCCAGCGGCTTCACATAAATATTGAACAATAGGGGAGAGAGGACCGACCCTTGTGGCACCCGTTAGGGGCCTTGGGGTCGACCTCTGTCCCCCTGCCAATACAGACTGCGTGCGGTCGGTGAGGAAGGAGAACCACCGCATAACGGTACCTCCCACTCCCAACTCCACCAGGCGCCGCAGCATGATACCGTGGTCCACGGTATCAAAAGCCGCTGAGAGGTCCAAAAGAACTAGGACAGAGGAATAACCCCTGTCCCGGGCCCTCCAGAGATCATTCACCAGTGTGACCAATGCCGTTTCCGTGCTGTACCCTGGCCTGAAGCC